>NW_026288958.1:0-71325 GCF_023373465.1 Oncorhynchus keta | reverse complement strand
ATAATTCAATAGAGACAGTAGATATAGCTGGTCTGTCATAATACAATAGAGACAGTAGATCAAGCTGGTCTGTCATAATATAATAGAGACAATATATCTACCTGGTCTGTCATAATATAATAGAGACAGTAGATTAAGCTGGTCTGTCAAAATACAATAGAGACAGTAGATCTACCTGGTCTGTCATAATATAGAGACAGTAGATCAAGCTGGTCTGTCATAATATAATAGAGACAGTAGATCTAGCTGGTATGTCATAATATAATAGAGACAGTAGATCTACCTGGTCTGTCTTAATATAATAGAGACAGTAGATCAAGCTGGTCTGTCATAATATAATAGAGACAGTAGATCTAGCTGGTATGTCATAATATAATAGAGACAGTAGATCTACCTGGTCTGTCTTAATATAATAGAGACAGTAGATCTTGCTGGTCTGTGATAATTCAATAGAGACAGTAGATATAGCTGGTCTGTCATAATACAATAGAGACAGTAGATCTAGCTGGTCTGTAAAAATACAATATAGATAGTAGATCTACCTGGTCTGTCATAATATAATAGAGACAGTAGATCAAGCTGGTCTGTCATAATATAACAGAGACAGTAGATTAAGCTGGTCTGTCAAAATACAATAGAGACAGTAGATCTACCTGGTCTGTCATAATATAGAGACAGTAGATCAAGCTGGTCTGTCATAATATAATAGAGACAGTAGATCAAGCTGGTCTGTCATAATATAATAGAGACAGTAGATCTTGCTGGTCTGTCATAATATAATAGAGACAGTAGATATAGCTGGTCTGTCATAATATAATAGAGACAGTAGATCAAGCTGGTCTGTCAAAATATAACAGAGACAGTAGATCTAGCTGGTCTGTCATAATATAATAGAGACAGTAGATCTACCTGGTCTGTCAAAATATAATAGAGACAGTAGATCTAGCTGGTCTTTCATAATATAATAGCGACAGTAGATCTAGCTGGTCTTTCATAATATAATAGAGACAGTAGATCTAGCTGGTCTTTCATAATATAATAGAGACAGTAGATCTAGCTGGTATGTCATACAATAGAGACAGTAGATCTAGCTGGTCTGTCATAATATAATAGATACAGTAGATCTAGCTGGTCTGTCATAATACAATAGAGATAGTAGATCTAGCTGGTCTGTCATATTACAATAGAGACAGTAGATCTTGCTGGTCTGTGATAATTCAATAGAGACAGTAGATCTAGCTGGTCTGTCATAATATAATAGAGACAGTAGATCTAGCTGATCTGTCATATTACAATAGAGACAGTAGATCTTGCTGGTCTGTCATAATATAATAGAGACAGTAGTTCTACCTGGTCTGTCAAAATATAATAGAGACAGTAGATCTAGCTGATCTGTCATAATACAATAGAGACAGTAGATCTTGCTGGTCTGTGATAATTCAATAGAGACAGTAGATCTAGCTGGTCTGCCATAATATAATAGAGACTGTAGATCTACCTGGTCTGTCATAATATAATAGAGACAGTAGATCAAGCTGGTCTGTCAAAATATAATAGAAACAGTTGATCTAGCTGGTCTGTCATAATACAATAGCGACAGTAGATCTAGCTGGTCTGTCATATTATAATAGAGACAGTAGATCTAGCTGGTCTGTCATAATACAATAGAGACAGTAGATCTAGCTGGTCTGTCATAATATAATAGAGACAGTACATCTAGCTGGTCTGTCATAATATAATAGAGACAGTAGATCCAGCTGGTCTGTCATAATATAATAGAGACAGTAAATCAAGCTGGTCTGTCATAATATAATAGAGACAGTAGATCAAGCTGGTCTGTCATAATATAATAGAGACAATATATCTACCTGGTCTGTCATAATATAATAGAGACAGTAGATTAAGCTGGTCTGTCAAAATACAATAGAGACAGTAGATCTACCTGGTATGTCATAATATAGAGACAGTAGATCAAGCTGGTCTGTCATAATATAATAGAGACAGTAGATCTAGCTGGTATGTCATAATATAATAGAGACAGTAGATCTACCTGGTCTGTCTTAATATAATAGAGACAGTAGATCTTGCTGGTCTGTGATAATTCAATAGAGACAGTAGATATAGCTGGTCTGTCATAATACAATAGAGACAGTAGATCAAGCTGGTATGTCATAATATAATAGAGACAGTAGATCTACCTGGTCTGTCTTAATATAATAGAGACAGTAGATCAAGCTGGTCTGTCATAATATAATAGAGACAGTAGATCTAGCTGGTATGTCATAATATAATAGAGACAGTAGATCTACCTGGTCTGTCTTAATATAATAGAGACAGTAGATCTTGCTGGTCTGTGATAATTCAATAGAGACAGTAGATATAGCTGGTCTGTCATAATACAATAGAGACATTAGATCTTGCTGGTCTGTCATAATATAATAGAGACAGTAGATCAAGCTGGTCTGTCATAATATAACAGAGACAGTAGATCTAGCTGGTCTGTCATAATATAATAGAGACAGTAGATCAAGCTGGTCTGTCATAATATAACAGAGACAGTAGATCTAGCTGGTCTGTCATAATACAATAGAGACAGTACATCAAGCTGGTCTGTCAAAATACAATAGAGACAGTAGATCTACCTGGTCTGTCTTAATATAATAGAGACAGTAGATCTTGCTGGTCTGTGATAATTCAATAGAGACAGTAGATATAGCTGGTCTGTCATAATACAATAGAGACAGTAGATCTAGCTGGTCTGTCATAATACAATAGAGACAGTAGATCTAGCCGATCTGTCATAATACAATAGAGACAGTAGATCTAGCTGGTCTGTCATATTATAATAGAGACAGTAGCTATAGCTGGTCTGTCATAGTATAATAGAGACAGTAGATCAAGCTGGTCTGTCATAATCTAATAGAGACAGTAGATCTAGCTGATCTGTCATAATACAATAGAGACGGTAGATCTAGCTGGTCTGTCATAATACAATAGAGACGGTAGATCTAGCTGGTCTGTCATAATACAATAGAGACAGTAGATATTGCTGGTCTGTGATAATTCAATAGAGACAGTAGATCTAGCTGGTCTGTCGTAATACAATAGAGACATTAGATCTTGCTGGTCTGTCATAATACAATAGAGACAGTAGATCTAGCTGATCTGTCATAATACAATAGAGACAGTAGATCTAGCTGGTCTGTCATATTATAATAGAGACAGTAGATCTAGCTGGTCTGTCATATTACAATAGAGACAGTAGATCTAGCTGGTCTGTCATAATATAATAGAGACAGTAGATCTAGCTGATCTGTCATAATACAATAGAGACAGTAGATCTAGCTGGTATGTCATAATATAATAGAGACAATAGATCAAGCTGGTCTGTCAAAATATAACAGAGAGTAGTTCTAGCTGGTCTGTCAAAATATAACAGAGACAGTAGATCTAGCTGGTCTGTCAAAATATAATAGAGACAGTAGATCTTGGTCTTTCATAATATAATAGCGACAGTAGATCTAGCTGGTCTGTCATAATATTATAGAGACGGTAGATCTAGCTGGTATGTCATAATATAATAGAGACGGTAGATCTAGCTGGTCTGTCATAATACAATATAGACAGTACATCTTACTGTTCTGTGATAATTCAATAGAGACAGTAGATCTAGCTGGTCTGTCATAATACAATAGAGATAGTAGATCTAGCTGGTCTGTCATATTACATTAGAGACAGTAGATCTTGCTGGTCTGTGATAATTCAATAGAGACAGTAGATCTAGCTGGTCTGTCATAATATAATAGAGACAGTAGATCTAGCTGATCTGTCATATTACAATAGAGACAGTAGATCTTGCTGGTCTGTCATAATATAATAGAGACAGTAGTTCTACCTGGTCTGTCAAAATATAATAGAGACAGTAGATCTAGCTGATCTGTCATAATACAATAGAGACAGTAGATCTTGCTGGTCTGTGATAATTCAATAGAGACAGTAGATCTAGCTGGTCTGCCATAATATAATAGAGACTGTAGATCTACCTGGTCTGTCATAATATAATAGAGACAGTAGATCAAGCTGGTCTGTCAAAATATAATAGAAACAGTTGATCTAGCTGGTCTGTCATAATACAATAGCGACAGTAGATCTAGCTGGTCTGTCATATTATAATAGAGACAGTAGATCTAGCTGGTCTGTCATAATACAATAGAGACAGTAGATCTAGCTGATCTGTCATAATACAATAGATACAGTAGATCTTGCTGGTCTGTGATAATACAATAGAGACTGTAGATCTACCTGGTCTGTCATAATATAATAGAGACGGTAGATCTAGCTGGTCTGTCATAATACAATAGAGACAGTAGATCTTGCTGGTCTGTGATAATTCAATAGAGACAGTAGATCTAGCTGGTCTGTCATAATACAATAGAGACAGTAGATCTAGCTGGTCTGTCATAATACAATAGAGACAGTAGATCTAGCCGATCTGTCATAATACAATAGAGACAGTAGATCTAGCTGGTCTGTCATATTACAATAGAGACAGTAGATCTACCTGGTCTGTCATAATATAATAGAGACAGTAGATCAAGCTGGTCTGTCAAAATATAATAGAAACAGTTGATCTAGCTGGTCTGTCATAATACAATAGCGACAGTAGATCTAGCTGGTCTGTCATATTATAATAGAGACAGTAGATCTAGCTGGTCTGTCATAATACAATAGAGACAGTAGATCTAGCTGGTCTGTCATAATATAATAGAGACAGTATATCTAGCTGGTCTGTCATAATATAATAGAGACAGTAGATCTAGCTGGTATGTCATAATATAATAGAGACAATAGATCAAGCTGGTCTGTCAAAATATAAGAGACAGTAGATCTAGCTGGTCTGTCATAATACAATAGAGACAGTAGATCTAGCTGGTCTGTCATAATACAATAGAGACAGTAGATCTTGCTGGTCTGTGATAATTCAATAGAGACAGTAGATCTAGCTGGTCTGTCATAATACAATAGAGACAGTAGATCTAGCTGGTCTGTCATAATACAATAGAGACAGTAGATCTAGCCGATCTGTCATAATACAATAGAGACAGTAGATCTAGCTGGTCTGTCATATTACAATAGAGACAGTAGATCTAGCTGGTCTGTCATAATACAATAGAGACAGTAGATCTAGCTGGTCTGTCATAATATAATAGAGACAGTAGATCTAGCTGGTCTGACAATTTAACAGAGACAGTAGCTATAGCTGGTCTGTCATAGTATAATAGAGACAGTAGATCAAGCTGGTCTGTCATAGTATATTAGAGACAGTAGATCAAGCTGGTCTGTCAATTTAACAGAGACAGTAGCTATAGCTGGTCTGTCATAGTATAATAGAGACAGTAGATCTAGCTGGTCTGTCATAATATAATAGAGACAGTAGATCTAGCTGGTCTGTCATACTACAATAGAGACTGTAGATCTAGCTGGTCTGTCATAATACAATAGAGACAGTAGATCTAGCTGGTCTGTCATAATATAGAGACAGTGGATCTAGCTGGTCTGTCATATTATAATAGAGACAGTAGCTATAGCTGGTCTGTCATAGTATAATAGAGACAGTAGATCAAGCTGGTCTGTCAAAATATAACAGAGACAGTAGTTCTAGCTGGTCTGTCATAATATAATAGAGACAGTAGATCTAGCTGGTCTGTCATAATATAATAGAGACAGTAGATCTAGCTGATCTGTCATAATACAATAGAAACAGTAGATCCAGCTGGTCTGTCATAATACAACAGAGACAGTAGATCTAGCTGGTCTGTCAAAATATAATAGAGACAGTAGATCTAGCTGGTCTGTCATAATATAAAAGAGACTGTAGATCTAGCTGGTCTGTCATAATACACTAGAGACAGTAGATCTAGCTGGTCTGTCATAATATAATAGAGACAGTAGATCTAGCTGGTCTGTCATAATATAATAGAGACAGTAGATCTAGCTGATCTGTCATAATACAATAGAGACAGTAGATCTTGCTGGTCTGTGATAATACAATAGAGACTGTAGATCTACCTGGTCTGTCATAATATAATAGAGACAGTAGATCAAGCTGGTCTGTCAAAATATAATAGAAACAGTAGATCTAGCTGGTCTGTCATAATATAATAGAGACAGTAGATCTAGCTGATCCGTCATAATATAATAGAGACAGTAGATCAAGATGGTCTGTCAAAATATAATAGAAACAGTAGATCTAGCTGGTCTGTCATAATATAATAGAGACAGTAGATCTAGCTGATCTGTCATGATACAATAGAGACAGTAGATCTAGCTGATCTGTCATAATACAATAGAGACAGTAGATCTAGCTGGTCTGTCATAATATAATAGAGAGTAGATCTATCTGGTCTGTCAAAATATAATAGAAACAGTAGATCTAGCTGGTCTGTCATAATACAATAGAGACAGTAGATCTAGCTGGTCTGTCATAATATAATAGAGACTGTAGATCTAGCTGGTCTGTCGTAATATAATAGAGACAGTAGATCTAGCTGGTCTGTCATATTATAATAGAGACAGTAGATCAAGCTGGTCTGTCAATTTAACAGAGACAGTAGCTATAGCTGGTCTGTCATAGTATAATAGAGACAGTAGATCTTGCTGGTCTGTGAGAATACAATAGAGACTGTAGATCTACCTGGTCTGTCATAATATAATAGAGACAGTAGATCAAGCTGGTCTGTCAAAATATAATAGAAAAGGTAGATCTAGCTAGTCTGTCATAATACAATAGCGACAGTAGATCTAGCTGGTCTGTCATAATACAATAGAGACAGTAGATCTAGCTGGTCTGTCATAATATAATAGAGACAGTAGATCAAGCTGGTCTGTCATAATATAGAGACAATAGCTATAGCTGGTCTGTCATAGTATAATAGAGACAGTAGATCTAGCTGGTCTGTCATAATACAATAGCGACAGTAGATCAAGCTGGTCTGTCATAATATAATAGAGACAGTAGATCTAGCTGATCTGTCATATTACAATAGAGACAGTAGATCTAGCTGGTCTGTCATAATACAATAGAGACAGTAGATCTAGCTGGTCTGTCATAATACAATAGAGACAGTAGATCTAGCTGGTCTGTCATAATATAATAGAGACAGTAGATCTAGCTGGTCTGTCATAATATAATAGAGACAGTAGATCTAGCTGGTCTGTCATATTATAGAGACAGTAGATCAAGCTGGTCTGTCATAATATAGAGACAATAGCTATAGCTGGTCTGTCATAGTATAATAGAGACAGTAGATCTAGCTGGTCTGTCATAATACAATAGAGACAGTAGATCTAGCTGGTCTGTCATAATATAATAGAGAGTAGATCTAGCTGGTCTGTCATATTATAATAGAGACAGTAGATCTAGCTGGTCTGTCATAATACAATAGAGACAGTAGATCTAGCTGGTCTGTCATAATATAATAGAGACAGTAGATCTAGCTGGTCTGTCATAATATAATAGAGACAGTAGATCTAGCTGGTCTGTCATATTATAATAGAGACAGTAGATCTAGCTGGTCTGTCATAATATAATAGAGACAGTAGTTCTAGCTGGTCTGTCATAATATAATAGAGACAGTAGATCTACCTGGTCTGTCATAATATAATAGAGACAGTAGATCAAGCTGGTCTGTCAAAATACAATAGAGACAGTAGATCTACCTGGTCTGTTTTAATATAATAGAGACAGTAGATCAAGCTGGTCTGTCATAATATAATAGAGACAGTAGATCTACCTGGTCTGTTTTAATATAATAGAGACAGTAGATCAAGCTGGTCTGTCATAATATAATAGAGACAGTAGATCTAGCTGGTCTGTCATAATATAATAGAGACAGTAGATCTACCTGGTCTGTCATAATATAATAGAAACAGTAGATCAAGCTGGTCTGTCAAAATACAAAAGAGACAGTAGCTATAGCTGGTCTGTCATAATATAAGAGAGACAGTAGCTATAGCTGGTCTGTCATAGTATAATAGAGACAGTAGATCAATCTGGTCTGTCATAATAAAATAGAGACAGTAGATCTAGCTGGTCTGTCATATTATAATAGAGTCAGTAGATCTAGCTGGTCTGTCATAATACAATAGAGACAGTAGATCTACCTGGTCTGTCATAATATAATAGAGACAGTAGATCTACCTGGTCTGTCAAAATACAATAGACAGTAGATCTACCTGGTCTGTCATAATATAGAGACAGTAGAGCAAGCTGGTCTGTCATAATATAATAGAGACAGTAGATCTAGCTGGTCTGTCATAATATAATAGAGACAGTAGATCAAGCTGGTCTGTCAAAATATAACAGAGACAGTAGTTCTAGCTGGTCTGTCATAATATAATAGAGACAGTAGATCTAGCTGATCTGTCATAATATAATAGAGCCAGTAGATCTAGCTGGTCTGTCATAATACAATAGAGCCAGTAGATCTAGCTGGTCTGTCATAATATAGAGACAGTAGATCAAGCTGGTCTGTCAAAATACAATAGAGACAGTAGATCTACCTGGTCTGTCATAATATAATAGAGACAGTAGATCAAGCTGGTCTGTCATAATATAATGGAGACAGTAGATCTAGCTGATCTGTCATAATACAATAGAAACAATAGATCTAGCTGGTCTGTCATAATACAACAGCGACAGTAGATCTAGCTGATCTGTCATAATATAATAGAGACAGTAGATCTAGCTGGTCTGTCATAATATAATAGAGACAGTAGATCTAGCTGGTCTGTCATAATATAATAGAGACAGTAGATCTAGCTGATCTGTCATAATACAATAGAGACAGTAGATCTTGCTGGTCTGTGATAATACAATAGAGACTGTAGATCTAGCTGGTCTGTCATAATACACTAGAGACAGTAGATCTAGCTGGTCTGTCATAATATAATAGAGACAGTAGATCTAGCTGGTCTGTCATAATATAATAGAGACAGTAGATCTAGCTGGTCTGTCATAATATAATAGAGACAGTAGATCTAGCTGGTCTGTCATAATATAATAGAGACAGTAGATCTAGCTGATCTGTCATAATACAATAGAGACAGTAGATCTTGCTGGTCTGTGATAATACAATAGAGACTGTAGATCTACCTGGTCTGTCATAATATAATAGAGACAGTAGATCAAGCTGGTCTGTCAAAATATAATAGAAACAGTAGATCTAGCTGGTCTGTCATAATACAATAGCGACAGTAGATCTAGCTGGTCTGTCATAATATAATAGAGACAGTAGATCTAGCTGATCTGTCATAATATAATAGAGACAGTAGATCTAGCTGGTCTGTCATATTATAATAGAGACAGTAGATCTAGCTGATCTGTCATGATACAATAGAGACAGTAGATCTAGCTGGTCTGTCATAATACAATAGAGACAGTAGATCTAGCTGGTCTGTCATAATATAATAGAGAGTAGATCTATCTGGTCTGTAAAAATATAATAGAAACAGTAGATCTAGCTGGTCTGTCATAATACAATAGAGACAGTAGATCTAGCTGGTCTGTCATAATATAATTGAGACTGTAGATCTAGCTGGTCTGTCGTAATATAATAGAGACAGTAGATCTAGCTGGTCTGTCATATTATAGAGACAGTAGATCAAGCTGGTCTGCCATAGTATAATAGAGACAGTAGATCAAGCTGGTCTGTCAATTTAACAGAGACAGTAGCTATAGCTGGTCTGTCATAGTATAATAGAGACAGTAGATCTTGCTGGTCTGTGAGAATACAATAGAGACTGTAGATCTACCTGGTCTGTCATAATATAATAGAGACAGTAGATCAAGCTGGTCTGTCATAATATAATAGAGACAGTAGATCTAGCTGATCTGTCATATTACAATAGAGACAGTAGATCTAGCTGGTATGTCATAATACAATAGAGACAGTAGATCTAGCTGGTCTGTCATAATATAATAGAGACAGTAGATCTAGCTGGTCTGTCATAATATAATAGAGACAGTAGATCTAGCTGGTCTGTCATATTATAATAGAGACAGTAGATCTAGCTGATCTGTCATGATACAACAGAGACAGTAGTTCTAGCTGGTCTGTCATAATATAATAGAGACAGTAGATCTAGCTGATCTGTCATAATATAATAGAGCCAGTAGATCTAGCTGGTCTGTCATAATACAATAGAGCCAGTAGATCTAGCTGGTCTGTCTGAGACAGTAGATCATGGTCTGTCAAAATACAATAGAGACAGTAGATCTACCTGGTCTGTCATAATATAATAGAGACAGTAGATCTAGCTGGTCTGTCATAATATAATAGAGACAGTAGATCTAGCTGATCTGTCATAATATAATAGAAACAATAGATCTAGTGGTCTGTCAGATCTAGCTGGTCTGTCATAATATAATAGAGACAGTAGATCTAGCTGGTCTGTCATAATATAATAGAGACAGTAGATCTAGCTGGTCTGTCATAATATAATAGAGACAGTAGATCTAGCTGGTCTGTCATAATATAATAGAGACAGTAGATCTAGCTGGTCTGTCATAATACAATAGGTCTGTCAGACAGTAGATCTAGCTGGTCTGTCATAATACAATAGAGAGATCTAGGTCTGTCAGATCATAATACAACAGAGACAGTAGATCTAGCTGGTCTGTCATAATATAATAGAGACAGTAGATCTAGCTGGTCTGTCATAATATAATAGAGACAGTAGATCTAGCTGGTCTGTCATAATATAATCTAGAGACAGTAGATCTAGCTGGTCTGTCATAATATAATAGAGACAGTAATACAATAGAGACAGTAGATCTTGCTGGTCTGTCATAATACAATAGAGACTGTATATCTAGCTGGTCTGTCATAATACACTAGAGACAGTAGATCTAGCTGGTCTGTCATAATATAATAGAGACAGTAGATCTAGCTGGTCTGTCATAATATAATAGAGACAGTAGATCTAGCTGGTCTGTCATAATATAATAGAGACAATAGATCTAGCTGGTCTGTCATAATATAATAGAGACAGTAGATCTAGCTGATCTGTCATAATACAATAGAGACAGTAGATCTTGCTGGTCTGTGATAATACAATAGAGACTGTAGATCTACCTGGTCTGTCATAATATAATAGAGACAGTAGATCAAGCTGGTCTGTCAAAATATAATAGAAACAGTAGATCTAGCTGGTCTGTCATAATACAATAGCGACAGTAGATCTAGCTGGTCTGTCATAATATAATAGAGACAGTAGATCTAGCTGATCTGTCATAATATAATAGAGACAGTAGATCTAGCTGGTCTGTCATATTATAATAGAGACAGTAGATCTAGCTGATCTGTCATGATACAATAGAGACAGTAGATCTAGCTGGTCTGTCATAATACAATAGAGACAGTAGATCTAGCTGGTCTGTCATAATATAATAGAGAGTAGATCTATCTGGTCTGTAAAAATATAATAGAAACAGTAGATCTAGCTGGTCTGTCATAATACAATAGAGACAGTAGATCTAGCTGGTCTGTCATAATATAATTGAGACTGTAGATCTAGCTGGTCTGTCGTAATATAATAGAGACAGTAGATCTAGCTGGTCTGTCATATTATAGAGACAGTAGATCAAGCTGGTCTGCCATAGTATAATAGAGACAGTAGATCAAGCTGGTCTGTCAATTTAACAGAGACAGTAGCTATAGCTGGTCTGTCATAGTATAATAGAGACAGTAGATCAAGCTGGTCTGTCAAAATATAATAGAAAAGTAGATCTAGCTAGTCTGTCATAATACAATAGCGACAGTAGATCTAGCTGGTCTGTCATAATACAATAGAGACAGTAGATCTAGCTGGTCTGTCATAATATAATAGAGACAGTAGATCTAGCTGGTCTGTCATAATATAATAGAGACAGTAGATCTAGCTGGTCTGTCATATTATAGAGACAGTAGATCAAGCTGGTCTGTCATAATATAGAGACAATAGCTATAGCTGGTCTGTCATAGTATAATAGAGACAGTAGATCTAGCTGGTCTGTCATAATACAATAGCGACAGTAGATCAAGCTGGTCTGTCATAATATAATAGAGACAGTAGATCTAGCTGATCTGTCATATTACAATAGAGACAGTAGATCTAGCTGGTCTGTCATAATACAATAGAGACAGTAGATCTAGCTGGTCTGTCATAATATAATAGAGACAGTAGATCTAGCTGGTCTGTCATAATACAATAGAGACAGTAGATCTAGCTGGTCTGTCATATTATAATAGAGACAGTAGATCTAGCTGATCTGTCATGATACAATAGAGACAGTAGATCTAGCTGGTCTGTCATAATACAATAGAGACAGTAGATCTAGCTGGTCTGTCATAATATAATAGAGAGTAGATCTATCTGGTCTGTCAAAATATAATAGAAACAGTAGATCTAGCTGGT
This sequence comes from Oncorhynchus keta, assembly GCF_023373465.1. Lineage (NCBI taxonomy): Eukaryota > Metazoa > Chordata > Actinopteri > Salmoniformes > Salmonidae > Oncorhynchus > Oncorhynchus keta. The sequence goes on along the minus strand of NW_026288958.1, from coordinate 58,869 downwards.
CTGTCATAATACAATAGAGACAGTAGATCTAGCTGGTCTGTCATAATATAATAGAGACTGTAGATCTAGCTGGTCTGTCGTAATATAATAGAGACAGTAGATCTAGCTGGTCTGTCATATTATAGAGACAGTAGATCAAGCTGGTCTGCCATAGTATAATAGAGACAGTAGATCAAGCTGGTCTGTCAATTTAACAGAGACAGTAGCTATAGCTGGTCTGTCATAGTATAATAGAGACAGTAGATCTAGCTGGTCTGTCATAATACAATAGCGACAGTAGATCAAGCTGGTCTGTCATAATATAATAGAGACAGTAGATCTAGCTGATCTGTCATATTACAATAGAGACAGTAGATCTAGCTGGTCTGTCATAATACAATAGAGACAGTAGATCTAGCTGGTCTGTCATAATATAATAGAGACAGTAGATCTAGCTGGTCTGTCATAATATAATAGAGACAGTAGATCTAGCTGGTCTGTCATATTATAGAGACAGTAGATCAAGCTGGTCTGTCATAATATAGAGACAATAGCTATAGCTGGTCTGTCATAGTATAATAGAGACAGTAGATCTAGCTGGTCTGTCATAATACAATAGCGACAGTAGATCAAGCTGGTCTGTCATAATATAATAGAGACAGTAGATCTAGCTGGTCTGTCATAATATAATAGAGACAGTAGATCTAGCTGATCTGTCATGATACAATAGAGACAGTAGATCTAGCTGGTCTGTCATAATACAATAGAGACAGTAGATCTAGCTGGTCTGTCATAATATAATAGAGAGTAGATCTAGCTGGTCTGTCATATTATAATAGAGACAGTAGATCTAGCTGGTCTGTCATAATACAATAGAGACAGTAGATCTAGCTGGTCTGTCATAATATAATAGAGACAGTAGATCTAGCTGGTCTGTCATATTATAATAGAGACAGTAGATCTAGCTGGTCTGTCATAATATAATAGAGACAGTAGTTCTAGCTGGTCTGTCATAATATAATAGAGACAGTAGATCTACCTGGTCTGTCATAATATAATAGAGACAGTAGATCAAGCTGGTCTGTCAAAATACAATAGAGACAGTAGATCTACCTGGTCTGTTTTAATATAATAGAGACAGTAGATCAAGCTGGTCTGTCATAATATAATAGAGACAGTAGATCTAGCTGGTCTGTCATAATATAATAGAGACAGTAGATCTACCTGGTCTGTCATAATATAATAGAGACAGTAGATCAAGCTGGTCTGTCAAAATACAAAAGAGACAGTAGCTATAGCTGGTCTGTCATAATATAAGAGAGACAGTAGCTATAGCTGGTCTGTCATAGTATAATAGAGACAGTAGTTCTAGCTGGTCTGTCATAATATAATAGAGACAGTAGATCTAGCTGATCTGTCATAATATAATAGAGCCAGTAGATCTAGCTGGTCTGTCATAATACAATAGAGCCAGTAGATCGAGCTGGTCTGTCATAATATAGAGACAGTAGATCAAGCTGGTCTGTCAAAATACAATAGAGACAGTAGATCTACCTGGTCTGTCATAATATAATAGAGACAGTAGATCAAGCTGGTCTGTCATAATATAATGGAGACAGTAGATCTAGCTGGTCTGTCATAATATAATGGAGACAGTAGATCAAGCTGGTCTGTCATAATATAATAGAGACAGTAGATCAAGCTGGTATGTCATAATATAATGGAGACAGTAGATCTAGCTGGTCTGTCATAATATAATAGAGACAGTAGATCCAGCTGGTCTGTTATAATATAATAGAGACAGTTGATCCAGCTGGTCTGTCATAATATAGTAGAGACAGTAGATCTACCTGGTCTGTCATAATATAATAGAGACAGTAGATCAAGCTGGTCTGTCATAATATAATAGAGACAGTAGTTCTAGCTGGTCTGTCATAATATAATAGAGACAGTAGTTCTAGCTGGTCTATCATAATATAATAGAGACAGTAGATCTACCTGGTCTGTCAAAATATAATAGAGACAGTAGATCAAGCTGGTCTGTCAAAATACAATAGACAGTAGATCTACCTGGTCTGTCATAATAGAGACAGTAGATCAAGCTGGTCTGTCATAATATAATAGAGACAGTAGTTCTAGCTGGTCTGTCATAATATAATAGAGACAGAAGATCTACCTGGTCTGTCAAAATATAATAGAGACAGTAGATCAAGCTGGTCTGTCATAATATAATAGAGACAGTAGATCTAGCTGGTCTGTCAAAATATAACAGAGACAGTAGATCTAGCTAGTCTGTCATAATATTATAGAGACAGTAGATCTAGCTGATCTGTCATAATATAATAGAGACAGTAGATCTAGCTCGTATGTCATAATACAATTGAGACAGTAGATCTAGCTGGTCTGTCATAATACAATAGAGACAGTAGATCTTGCTGGTCTTTGATAATACAATAGAGACAGTAGATCTACCTGGTCTGTCATAATATAATAGAGACAGTAGATCAAGCTGGTCTGCCAAAATACAATAGAGACAGTAGATCTACCTGGTCTGTCATAATATAATAGAGACAGTAGATCAAGCTGGTCTGTCAAAATATAACAGAGACAGTAGTTCTAGCTGGTCTGTCATAATATAATAGAGACAGTAGTTCTAGCTGGTCTGTCATAATATAATAGAGACAGTAGATCTAGCTGATCTGTCATAATATAATAGAGCCAGTAGATCTAGCTGGTCTGTCATAATACAATAGAGCCAGTAGATCTAGCGGGTCTGTCATAATATAATAGAGACAGTAGATCAAGCTGGTCTGTCAAAATACAATAGAGACAGTAGATCTACCTGGTCTGTCATAATATAATAGAGACAGTAGATCAAGCTGGTCTGTCAAAATATAACAGAGACAGTAGTTCTAGCTGGTCTGTCATAATATAATAGAGACAGTAGATCTAGCTGGTCTGTCATAATATAATAGAGACAGTAGATCAAGCTGGTCTGTCAAAATACAATAGAGACAGTAGATCTACCTGGTCTGTCATAATATAATAGAGCCAGTAGATCTACCTGGTCTGTCAAAATACAACAGAGCCAGTAGATCTAGCTGGTCTGTCAAAATACAATAGAGCCAGTAGATCTAGCTGGTCTGTCATAATATAATAGAGACAGTAGATCCAGCTGGTCTGTCATAATATAATAGAGACAGTAGATCCAGCTGGTCTGTCATAATATAATAGAGACAGTAGATCCAGCTGGTCTGTCATAATATAATAGAGACAGTAGATCAAGCTGGTCTGTCATAATATAATAGAGACAGAAGTTCTAGCTGGTCTGTCATAATACAATAGAGACAGTAGATCTAGCTGGTCTGTCATAATACAATAGAGACAGTAGATCTAGCCGATCTGTCATAATACAATAGAGACAGTAGATCTAGCTGGTCTGTCATATTACAATAGAGACAGTAGATCTAGCTGGTCTGTCATAATACAATAGAGACAGTAGATCTAGCTGGTCTGTCATAATATAATAGAGACAGTAGATCTAGCTGGTCTGACAATTTAACAGAGACAGTAGCTATAGCTGGTCTGTCATAGTATAATAGAGACAGTAGATCAAGCTGGTCTGTCATAGTATAATAGAGACAGTAGATCAAGCTGGTCTGTCAATTTAACAGAGACAGTAGCTATAGCTGGTCTGTCATAGTATAATAGAGACAGTAGATCTAGCTGGTCTGTCATAATATAATAGAGACAGTAGATCTAGCTGGTCTGTCATAATATAATAGAGACAGTAGATCTAGCTGGTCTGTCATATTATAGAGACAGTAGATCAAGCTGGTCTGTCATAATATAGAGACAATAGCTATAGCTGGTCTGTCATAGTATAATAGAGACAGTAGATCTAGCTGGTCTGTCAAAATACAATAGAGCCAGTAGATCTAGCTGGTCTGTCAAAATACAATAGAGCCAGTAGATCTAGCTGGTCTGTCATAATATAATAGAGACAGTAGATCCAGCTGGTCTGTCATAATATAATAGAGACAGTAGATCCAGCTGGTCTGTCATAATATAATAGAGACAGTAGATCCAGCTGGTCTGTCATAATATAATAGAGACAGTAGATCAAGCTGGTCTGTCATAATATAATAGAGACAGTAGTTCTAGCTGGTCTGTCATAATACAATAGAGACAGTAGATCTAGCTGGTCTGTCATAATACAATAGAGACAGTAGATCTAGCCGATCTGTCATAATACAATAGAGACAGTAGATCTAGCTGGTCTGTCATATTACAATAGAGACAGTAGATCTAGCTGGTCTGTCATAATACAATAGAGACAGTAGATCTAGCTGGTCTGTCATAATATAATAGAGACAGTAGATCTAGCTGGTCTGACAATTTAACAGAGACAGTAGCTATAGCTGGTCTGTCATAGTATAATAGAGACAGTAGATCAAGCTGGTCTGTCATAGTATAATAGAGACAGTAGATCAAGCTGGTCTGTCAATTTAACAGAGACAGTAGCTATAGCTGGTCTGTCATAGTATAATAGAGACAGTAGATCTAGCTGGTCTGTCATAATATAATAGAGACAGTAGATCTAGCTGGTCTGTCATACTACAATAGAGACTGTAGATCTAGCTGGTCTGTCATAATACAATAGAGACAGTAGATCTAGCTGGTCTGTCATAATATAGAGACAGTGGATCTAGCTGGTCTGTCATATTATAATAGAGACAGTAGCTATAGCTGGTCTGTCATAGTATAATAGAGACAGTAGATCAAGCTGGTCTGTCAAAATATAACAGAGACAGTAGTTCTAGCTGGTCTGTCATAATATAATAGAGACAGTAGATCTAGCTGGTCTGTCATAATATAATAGAGACAGTAGATCTAGCTGATCTGTCATAATACAATAGAAACAGTAGATCCAGCTGGTCTGTCATAATACAACAGCGACAGTAGATCTAGCTGGTCTGTCATTAATATAATAGAGACAGTAGATCTAGCTGATCTGTCATAATACAATAGAAACAATAGATCTAGCTGGTCTGTCATAATACAACAGCGACAGTAGATCTAGCTGATCTGTCATAATATAATAGAGACAGTAGATCTAGCTGGTCTGTCATAATATAATAGAGACAGTAGATCTAGCTGGTCTGTCATAATATAATAGAGACAGTAGATCTAGCTGATCTGTCATAATACAATAGAGACAGTATATCTTGCTGGTCTGTGATAATACAATAGAGACTGTAGATCTAGCTGGTCTGTCATAATACACTAGAGACAGTAGATCTAGCTGGTCTGTCATAATATAATAGAGACAGTAGATCTAGCTGGTCTGTCATAATATAATAGAGACAGTAGATCTAGCTGGTCTGTCATAATATAATAGAGACAGTAGATCTAGCTGATCTGTCATAATACAATAGAGACAGTAGATCTACCTGGTCTGTCATAATATAATAGAGCCAGTAGATCTACCTGGTCTGTCAAAATACAATAGAGCCAGTAGATCTAGCTGGTCTGTCAAAATACAATAGAGCCAGTAGATCTAGCTGGTCTGTCATAATATAATAGAGACAGTAGATCCAGCTGGTCTGTCATAATATAATAGAGACAGTAGATCCAGCTGGTCTGTCATAATATAATAGAGACAGTAGATCCAGCTGGTCTGTCATAATATAATAGAGACAGTAGATCAAGCTGGTCTGTCATAATATAATAGAGACAGTAGTTCTAGCTGGTCTGTCATAATACAATAGAGACAGTAGATCTAGCTGGTCTGTCATAATACAATAGAGACAGTAGATCTAGCCGATCTGTCATAATACAATAGAGACAGTAGATCTAGCTGGTCTGTCATATTACAATAGAGACAGTAGATCTAGCTGGTCTGTCATAATACAATAGAGACAGTAGATCTAGCTGGTCTGTCATAATATAATAGAGACAGTAGATCTAGCTGGTCTGACAATTTAACAGAGACAGTAGCTATAGCTGGTCTGTCATAGTATAATAGAGACAGTAGATCAAGCTGGTCTGTCATAGTATAATAGAGACAGTAGATCAAGCTGGTCTGTCAAAATATAACAGAGACAGTAGCTATAGCTGGTCTGTCATAATATAATAGAGACAGTAGATCTAGCTGGTCTGTCATAGTATAATAGAGACAGTAGATCTAGCTGGTCTGTCATAATATAATAGAGACAGTAGATCTAGCTGGTCTGTCATAATACAATAGAGACAGTAGATCTAGCTGGTCTGTCATAATATAATAGAGACAGTAGATCTAGCTGGTCTGTCATAATATAATAGAGACAGTAGATCTAGCTGGTCTGTCATATTATAATAGAGACAGTAGATATAGCTGGTCTGTCATAATATAATAGAGACAGTAGATCTAGCTGGTCTGTCATAATATAACAGAGACAGTAGATCTAGCTGGTCTGTCATAATATAATAGAGACAGTAGATCTAGCTGATCTGTCATAATACAATAGAAACAGTAGATCCAGCTGGTCTGTCATAATACAACAGCGACAGTAGATCTAGCTGGTCTGTCATTAATATAATAGAGACAGTAGATCTAGCTGATCTGTCATAATACAATAGAAACAATAGATCTAGCTGGTCTGTCATAATACAACAGCGACAGTAGATCTAGCTGATCTGTCATAATATAATAGAGACAGTAGATCTAGCTGGTCTGTCATAATATAATAGAGACAGTAGATCTAGCTGGTCTGTCATAATATAATAGAGACAGTAGATCTAGCTGATCTGTCATAATACAATAGAGACAGTAGATCTTGCTGGTCTGTGATAATACAATAGAGACTGTAGATCTAGCTGGTCTGTCATAATACACTAGAGACAGTAGATCTAGCTGGTCTGTCATAATATAATAGAGACAGTAGATCTAGCTGGTCTGTCATAATATAATAGAGACAGTAGATCTAGCTGGTCTGTCATAATACAATAGAGACAGTAGATCTTGCTGGTCTGTGATAATATAATAGAGACAGTAGATCTAGCTGGTCTGTCATAATATAATAGAGACAGTAGATCTAGCTGGTCTGTCATAATATAATAGAGACAGTAGATCTAGCTGGTCTGTCATAATATAATAGAGACAGTAGATCTAGCTGGTCTGTCATAATATAATAGAGACAGTAGATCTAGCTGGTCTGTCATAATATAATAGAGACAGTAGATCTAGCTGGTCTGTCATAATATAATAGAGACAGTAGATCTAGCTGGTCTGTCATAATATAATAGAGACAGTAGATCTAGCTGGTCTGTCATAATATAATAGAGACAGTAGATCTAGCTGGTCTGTCATAATATAATAGAGACAGTAGATCTAGCTGGTCTGTCATAATATAATAGAGACAGTAGATCTAGCTGGTCTGTCATAATATAATAGAGACAGTAGATCTAGCTGGTCTGTCATAATATAATAGAGACAGTAGATCTAGCTGGTCTGTCATAATATAATAGAGACAGTAGATCTAGCTGGTCTGTCATAATATAATAGAGACAGTAGATCTAGCTGGTCTGTCATAATATAATAGAGACAGTAGATCTAGCTGGTCTGTCATAATATAATAGAGACAGTAGATCTAGCTGGTCTGTCATAATATAATAGAGACAGTAGATCTAGCTGGTCTGTCATAATATAATAGAGACAGTAGATCTAGCTGGTCTGTCATAATATAATAGAGACAGTAGATCTAGCTGGTCTGTCATAATATAATAGAGACAGTAGATCTAGCTGGTCTGTCATAATATAATAGAAACAGTAGATCTAGCTGGTCTGTCATAATATAATAGAGACAGTAGATCTAGCTGGTCTGTCATAATATAATAGAGACAGTAGATCTAGCTGGTCTGTCATAATATAATAGAGACAGTAGATCTAGCTGGTCTGTCATAATATAATAGAGACAGTAGATCTAGCTGGTCTGTCAAAATATAATAGAGACAGTAGATCTTGCTGGTCTGTGATAATACAATAGAGACTGTAGATCTAGCTGGTCTGTCATAATACACTAGAGACAGTAGATCTAGCTGGTCTGTCATAATATAATAGAGACAGTAGATCTAGCTGGTCTGTCATAATATAATAGAGACAGTAGATCTAGCTGGTCTGTCATAATATAATAGAGACAGTAGATCTAGCTGGTCTGTCATAATATAATAGAGACAGTAGATCTAGCTGATCTGTCATAATACAATAGAGACAGTAGATCTTGCTGGTCTGTGATAATACAATAGAGACTGTAGATCTACCTGGTCTGTCATAATATAATAGAGACAGTAGATCAAGCTGGTCTGTCAAAATATAATAGAACAGTAGATCTAGCTGGTCTGTCATAATACAATAGCGACAGTAGATCTAGCTGGTCTGTCATAATATAATAGAGACAGTAGATCTAGCTGGTCTGTCATAATATAATAGAGACAGTAGATCTAGCTGGTCTGTCATAATATAATAGAGACAGTAGATCTAGCTGGTCTGTCATGATACAATAGAGACAGTAGATCTAGCTGGTCTGTCATAATATAATAGAGACAGTAGATCTAGCTGGTCTGTCATAATATAATAGAGACAGTAGATCTATCTGGTCTGTAAAAATATAATAGAGACAGTAGATCTAGCTGGTCTGTCATAATACAATAGAGACAGTAGATCTAGCTGGTCTGTCATAATATAATAGACTGTAGATCTAGCTGGTCTGTCATAATATAATAGAGACAGTAGATCTAGCTGGTCTGTCATATATAATAGAGACAGTAGATCAAGCTGGTCTGTCATAATATAATAGAGACAGTAGATCAAGCTGGTCTGTCATATTTAATAGAGACAGTAGCTATAGCTGGTCTGTCATAGTATAATAGAGACAGTAGATCTTGCTGGTCTGTCAGAATACAATAGAGACTGTAGATCTACCTGGTCTGTCATAATATAATAGAGACAGTAGATCAAGCTGGTCTGTCAAAATATAATAGAAAAAGTAGATCTAGCTAGTCTGTCATAATACAATAGCGACAGTAGATCTAGCTGGTCTGTCATAATACAATAGAGACAGTAGATCTAGCTGGTCTGTCATAATATAATAGAGACAGTAGATCTAGCTGGTCTGTCATAATATAATAGAGACAGTAGATCTAGCTGGTCTGTCATATTATAGAGACAGTAGATCAAGCTGGTCTGTCATAATATAGAGACAATAGCTATAGCTGGTCTGTCATAGTATAATAGAGACAGTAGATCTAGCTGGTCTGTCATAATACAATAGCGACAGTAGATCTAGCTGGTCTGTCATAATATAATAGAGACAGTAGATCTAGCTGGTCTGTCATAATACAATAGAGACAGTAGATCTAGCTGGTCTGTCATAATACAATAGAGACAGTAGATCTAGCTGGTCTGTCATAATATAATAGAGACAGTAGATCTAGCTGGTCTGTCATAATACAATAGAGACAGTAGATCTAGCTGGTCTGTCATAATATAATAGAGACAGTAGATCTAGCTGATCTGTCATGATATAATAGAGACAGTAGATCTAGCTGGTCTGTCATAATACAATAGAGACAGTAGATCTAGCTGGTCTGTCATAATATAATAGAGACAGTAGATCTATCTGGTCTGTCAAAATATAATAGAAACAGTAGATCTAGCTGGTCTGTCATAATACAATAGAGACAGTAGATCTAGCTGGTCTGTCATAATATAATAGAGACTGTAGATCTAGCTGGTCTGTCGTAATATAATAGAGACAGTAGATCTAGCTGGTCTGTCATATATATAGAGACAGTAGATCAAGCTGGTCTGCCATAATATAATAGAGACAGTAGATCAAGCTGGTCTGTCAATTTAACAGAGACAGTAGCTATAGCTGGTCTGTCATAGTATAATAGAGACAGTAGATCTAGCTGGTCTGTCATAATACAATAGCGACAGTAGATCAAGCTGGTCTGTCATAATATAATAGAGACAGTAGATCTAGCTGATCTGTCATAATACAATAGAGACAGTAGATCTAGCTGGTCTGTCATAATACAATAGAGACAGTAGATCTAGCTGGTCTGTCATAATATAATAGAGACAGTAGATCTAGCTGGTCTGTCATAATATAATAGAGACAGTAGATCTAGCTGGTCTGTCATATTAATAGAGACAGTAGATCAAGCTGGTCTGTCATAATATAGAGACAATAGCTATAGCTGGTCTGTCATAGTATAATAGAGACAGTAGATCTAGCTGGTCTGTCATAATACAATAGAGACAGTAGATCAAGCTGGTCTGTCATAATATAATAGAGACAGTAGATCTAGCTGGTCTGTCATAATATAATAGAGACAGTAGATCTAGCTGATCTGTCATAATACAATAGAGACAGTAGATCTAGCTGGTCTGTCATAATACAATAGAGACAGTAGATCTAGCTGGTCTGTCATAATATAATAGAGAGTAGATCTAGCTGGTCTGTCATATTATAATAGAGACAGTAGATCTAGCTGGTCTGTCATAATACAATAGAGACAGTAGATCTAGCTGGTCTGTCATAATATAATAGAGACAGTAGATCTAGCTGGTCTGTCATATTATAATAGAGACAGTAGATCTAGCTGGTCTGTCATAATATAATAGAGACAGTAGTTCTAGCTGGTCTGTCATAATATAATAGAGACAGTAGATCTACCTGGTCTGTCATAATATAATAGAGACAGTAGATCAAGCTGGTCTGTCAAAATACAATAGAGACAGTAGATCTACCTGGTCTGTTTTAATATAATAGAGACAGTAGATCAAGCTGGTCTGTCATAATATAATAGAGACAGTAGATCTAGCTGGTCTGTCATAATATAATAGAGACAGTAGATCTACCTGGTCTGTCATAATATAATAGAGACAGTAGATCAAGCTGGTCTGTCAAAATACAAAGAGACAGTAGCTATAGCTGGTCTGTCATAATATAAGAGAGACAGTAGCTATAGCTGGTCTGTCATAGTATAATAGAGACAGTAGATCAAGCTGGTCTGTCATAATATAACAGAGACAGTAGTTCTAGCTGGTCTGTCATAATATAATAGAGACAGTAGATCTAGCTGATCTGTCATAATATAATAGAGCCAGTAGATCTAGCTGGTCTGTCATAATACAATAGAGCCAGTAGATCGAGCTGGTCTGTCATAATATAGAGACAGTAGATCAAGCTGGTCTGTCAAAATACAATAGAGACAGTAGATCTACCTGGTCTGTCATAATATAATAGAGACAGTAGATCAAGCTGGTCTGTCATAATATAATGGAGACAGTAGATCTAGCTGGTCTGTCATAATATAATGGAGACAGTAGATCAAGCTGGTCTGTCATAATATAATAGAGACAGTAGATCAAGCTGGTATGTCATAATATAATGGAGACAGTAGATCTAGCTGGTCTGTCATAATATAATAGAGACAGTAGATCCAGCTGGTCTGTTATAATATAATAGAGACAGTTGATCCAGCTGGTCTGTCATAATATAGTAGAGACAGTAGATCTACCTGGTCTGTCATAATATAATAGAGACAGTAGATCAAGCTGGTCTGTCATAATATAATAGAGACAGTAGTTCTAGCTGGTCTGTCATAATATAATAGAGACAGTAGTTCTAGCTGGTCTGTCATAATATAATAGAGACAGTAGATCTACCTGGTCTGTCAAAATATAATAGAGACAGTAGATCAAGCTGGTCTGTCAAAATACAATAGACAGTAGATCTACCTGGTCTGTCATAATAGAGACAGTAGATCAAGCTGGTCTGTCATAATATAATAGAGACAGTAGTTCTAGCTGGTCTGTCATAATATAATAGAGACAGAAGATCTACCTGGTCTGTCAAAATATAATAGAGACAGTAGATCAAGCTGGTCTGTCATAATATAATAGAGACAGTAGATCTAGCTGGTCTGTCAAAATATAACAGAGACAGTAGTTCTCGCTGGTCTGTCATAATATAATAGAGACAGTAGATCTAGCTGATCTGTCATAATATAATAGAGACAGTAGATCCAGCTCGTATGTCATAATACAATTGAGACAGTAGATCTAGCTGGTCTGTCATAATACAATAGAGACAGTAGATCTTGCTGGTCTTTGATAATACAATAGAGACAGTAGATCTACCTGGTCTGTCATAATATAATAGAGACAGTAGATCAAGCTGGTCTGCCAAAATACAATAGAGACAGTAGATCTACCTGGTCTGTCATAATATAATAGAGACAGTAGATCAAGCTGGTCTGTCAAAATATAACAGAGACAGTAGTTCTAGCTGGTCTGTCATAATATAATAGAGACAGTAGTTCTAGCTGGTCTGTCATAATATAATAGAGACAGTAGATCTAGCTGATCTGTCATAATATAATAGAGCCAGTAGATCTAGCTGGTCTGTCATAATACAATAGAGCCAGTAGATCTAGCGGTCTGTCATAATATAATAGAGACAGTAGATCAAGCTGGTCTGTCAAAATACAATAGAGACAGTAGATCTACCTGGTCTGTCATAATATAATAGAGACAGTAGATCAAGCTGGTCTGTCAAAATATAACAGAGACAGTAGTTCTAGCTGGTCTGTCATAATATAATAGAGACAGTAGATCTAGCTGGTCTGTCATAATATAATAGAGACAGTAGATCAAGCTGGTCTGTCAAAATACAATAGAGACAGTAGATCTACCTGGTCTGTCATAATATAATAGAGCCAGTAGATCTACCTGGTCTGTCAAAATACAACAGAGCCAGTAGATCTAGCTGGTCTGTCAAAATACAATAGAGCCAGTAGATCTAGCTGGTCTGTCATAATATAATAGAGACAGTAGATCCAGCTGGTCTGTCATAATATAATAGAGACAGTAGATCCAGCTGGTCTGTCATAATATAATAGAGACAGTAGATCCAGCTGGTCTGTCATAATATAATAGAGACAGTAGATCAAGCTGGTCTGTCATAATATAATAGAGACAGAAGTTCTAGCTGGTCTGTCATAATACAATAGAGACAGTAGATCTAGCTGGTCTGTCATAATACAATAGAGACAGTAGATCTAGCCGATCTGTCATAATACAATAGAGACAGTAGATCTAGCTGGTCTGTCATATTACAATAGAGACAGTAGATCTAGCTGGTCTGTCATAATACAATAGAGACAGTAGATCTAGCTGGTCTGTCATAATATAATAGAGACAGTAGATCTAGCTGGTCTGACAATTTAACAGAGACAGTAGCTATAGCTGGTCTGTCATAGTATAATAGAGACAGTAGATCTAGCTGGTCTGTCATAATATAATAGAGACAGTAGATCTAGCTGGTCTGTCATACTACAATAGAGACAGTAGATCTAGCTGGTCTGTCATAATATAATAGAGACAGTGTAGATGTCTAGCTGGTCTGTCATAATAATATAATAGAGACAGTAGATCTAGCTGGTCTGTCATAATACAATAGAGACAGTAGATCTAGCTGGTCTGTCATAATATAGAGACAGTGGATCTAGCTGGTCTGTCATATTATAATAGAGACAGTAGCTATAGCTGGTCTGTCATAGTATAATAGAGACAGTAGATCAAGCTGGTCTGTCAAAATATAACAGAGACAGTAGTTCTAGCTGGTCTGTCATAATATAATAGAGACAGTAGATCTAGCTGGTCTGTCATAATATAATAGAGACAGTAGATCTAGCTGATCTGTCATAATACAATAGAAACAGTAGATCCAGCTGGTCTGTCATAATACAACAGCGACAGTAGATCTAGCTGGTCTGTCATTAATATAATAGAGACAGTAGATCTAGCTGATCTGTCATAATACAATAGAAACAATAGATCTAGCTGGTCTGTCATAATACAACAGCGACAGTAGATCTAGCTGATCTGTCATAATATAATAGAGACAGTAGATCTAGCTGGTCTGTCATAATATAATAGAGACAGTAGATCTAGCTGGTCTGTCATAATATAATAGAGACAGTAGATCTAGCTGATCTGTCATAATACAATAGAGACAGTATATCTTGCTGGTCTGTGATAATACAATAGAGACTGTAGATCTAGCTGGTCTGTCATAATACACTAGAGACAGTAGATCTAGCTGGTCTGTCATAATATAATAGAGACAGTAGATCTAGCTGGTCTGTCATAATATAATAGAGACAGTAGATCTAGCTGGTCTGTCATAATATAATAGAGACAGTAGATCTAGCTGATCTGTCATAATACAATAGAGACAGTAGATCTACCTGGTCTGTCATAATATAATAGAGCCAGTAGATCTACCTGGTCTGTCAAAATACAATAGAGCCAGTAGATCTAGCTGGTCTGTCAAAATACAATAGAGCCAGTAGATCTAGCTGGTCTGTCATAATATAATAGAGACAGTAGATCCAGCTGGTCTGTCATAATATAATAGAGACAGTAGATCCAGCTGGTCTGTCATAATATAATAGAGACAGTAGATCCAGCTGGTCTGTCATAATATAATAGAGACAGTAGATCAAGCTGGTCTGTCATAATATAATAGAGACAGTAGTTCTAGCTGGTCTGTCATAATACAATAGAGACAGTAGATCTAGCTGGTCTGTCATAATACAATAGAGACAGTAGATCTAGCCGATCTGTCATAATACAATAGAGACAGTAGATCTAGCTGGTCTGTCATATTACAATAGAGACAGTAGATCTAGCTGGTCTGTCATAATACAATAGAGACAGTAGATCTAGCTGGTCTGTCATAATATAATAGAGACAGTAGATCTAGCTGGTCTGACAATTTAACAGAGACAGTAGCTATAGCTGGTCTGTCATAGTATAATAGAGACAGTAGATCAAGCTGGTCTGTCATAGTATAATAGAGACAGTAGATCAAGCTGGTCTGTCAAAATATAACAGAGACAGTAGTTCTAGCTGGTCTGTCATAATATAATAGAGACAGTAGCTATAGCTGGTCTGTCATAGTATAATAGAGACAGTAGATCTAGCTGGTCTGTCATAATATAATAGAGACAGTAGATCTAGCTGGTCTGTCATACTACAATAGAGACTGTAGATCTAGCTGGTCTGTCATAATACAATAGAGACAGTAGATCTAGCTGGTCTGTCATAATATAGAGACAGTGGATCTAGCTGGTCTGTCATATTATAATAGAGACAGTAGCTATAGCTGGTCTGTCATAGTATAATAGAGACAGTAGATCAAGCTGGTCTGTCAAAATATAACAGAGACAGTAGTTCTAGCTGGTCTGTCATAATATAATAGAGACAGTAGATCTAGCTGGTCTGTCATAATATAATAGAGACAGTAGATCTAGCTGATCTGTCATAATACAATAGAAACAGTAGATCTAGCTGGTCTGTCATAATACAACAGCGACAGTAGATCTAGCTGGTCTGTCATTAATATAATAGAGACAGTAGATCTAGCTGATCTGTCATAATACAATAGAAACAATAGATCTAGCTGGTCTGTCATAATACAACAGCGACAGTAGATCTAGCTGATCTGTCATAATATAATAGAGACAGTAGATCTAGCTGGTCTGTCATAATATAATAGAGACAGTAGATCTAGCTGGTCTGTCATAATATAATAGAGACAGTAGATCTAGCTGATCTGTCATAATACAATAGAGACAGTAGATCTTGCTGGTCTGTGATAATACAATAGAGACTGTAGATCTAGCTGGTCTGTCATAATACACTAGAGACAGTAGATCTAGCTGGTCTGTCATAATATAATAGAGACAGTAGATCTAGCTGGTCTGTCATAATATAATAGAGACAGTAGATCTAGCTGATCTGTCATAATACAATAGAGACAGTAGATCTTGCTGGTCTGTGATAATACAATAGAGACTGTAGATCTAGCTGGTCTGTCATAATACACTAGAGACAGTAGATCTAGCTGGTCTGTCATAATATAATAGAGACAGTAGATCTAGCTGGTCTGTCATAATATAATAGAGACAGTAGATCTAGCTGGTCTGTCATAATACAATAGAGACAGTAGATCTTGCTGGTCTGTGATAATACAATAGAGACTGTAGATCTACCTGGTCTGTGATAATACAATAGAGACTGTAGATCTACCTGGTCTGTCATAATATAATAGAGACAGTAGATCAAGCTGGTCTGTCAAAATATAATAGAAACAGTAGATCTAGCTGGTCTGTCATAATACAATAGCGACAGTAGATCTAGCTGGTCTGTCATAATATAATAGAGACAGTAGATCTAGCTGATCTGTCATAATATAATAGAGACAGTAGATCTAGCTGGTCTGTCATATTATAATAGAGACAGTAGATCTAGCTGATCTGTCATGATACAATAGAGACAGTAGATCTAGCTGGTCTGTCATAATACAATAGAGACAGTAGATCTAGCTGGTCTGTCATAATATAATAGAGAGTAGATCTATCTGGTCTGTCAAAATATAATAGAAACAGTAGATCTAGCTGGTCTGTCATGATACAATAGAGACAGTAGATCTAGCTGGTCTGTCATAATACAATAGAGACAGTAGATCTAGCTGGTCTGTCATAATATAATAGAGACTGTAGATCTAGCTGGTCTGTCATAATATAATAGAGACAGTAGATCTAGCTGGTCTGTCATATTATAGAGACAGTAGATCAAGCTGGTCTGCCATAGTATAATAGAGACAGTAGATCAAGCTGGTCTGTCAATTTAACAGAGACAGTAGCTATAGCTGGTCTGTCATAGTATAATAGAGACAGTAGATCTTGCTGGTCTGTGAGAATACAATAGAGACTGTAGATCTACCTGGTCTGTCATAATATAATAGAGACAGTAGATCAAGCTGGTCTGTCAAAATATAATAGAAAAAGTAGATCTAGCTAGTCTGTCATAATACAATAGCGACAGTAGATCTAGCTGGTCTGTCATAATACAATAGAGACAGTAGATCTAGCTGGTCTGTCATAATATAATAGAGACAGTAGATCTAGCTGGTCTGTCATAATATAATAGAGACAGTAGATCTAGCTGGTCTGTCATATTATAGAGACAGTAGATCAAGCTGGTCTGTCATAATATAGAGACAATAGCTATAGCTGGTCTGTCATAGTATAATAGAGACAGTAGATCTAGCTGGTCTGTCATAATACAATAGAGACAGTAGATCAAGCTGGTCTGTCATAATATAATAGAGACAGTAGATCTAGCTGATCTGTCATATTACAATAGAGACAGTAGATCTAGCTGGTCTGTCATAATACAATAGAGACAGTAGATCTAGCTGGTCTGTCATAATATAATAGAGACAGTAGATCTAGCTGGTCTGTCATAATATAATAGAGACAGTAGATCTAGCTGGTCTGTCATATTATAGAGACAGTAGATCAAGCTGGTCTGTCATAATATAGAGACAATAGCTATAGCTGGTCTGTCATAGTATAATAGAGACAGTAGATCTAGCTGGTCTGTCATAATACAATAGCGACAGTAGATCAAGCTGGTCTGTCATAATATAATAGAGACAGTAGATCTAGCTGGTCTGTCATAATATAATAGAGACAGTAGATCTAGCTGACCTGTCATGATACAATAGAGACAGTAGATCTAGCTGGTCTGTCATAATACAATAGAGACAGTAGATCTAGCTGGTCTGTCATAATATAATAGAGACAGTAGATCTAGCTGGTCTGTCATATTATAATAGAGACAGTAGATCTAGCTGGTCTGTCATAATACAATAGAGACAGTAGATCTAGCTGGTCTGTCATAATATAATAGAGACAGTAGATCTAGCTGGTCTGTCATATTATAATAGAGACAGTAGATCTAGCTGGTCTGTCATAATATAATAGAGACAGTAGATCTACCTGGTCTGTCATAATATAATAGAGACAGTAGATCAAGCTGGTCTGTCTAAATACAATAGAGACAGTAGATCTACCTGGTCTGTTTTAATATAATAGAGACAGTAGATCAAGCTGGTCTGTCATAATATAATAGACACAGTAGATCTACCTGGTCTGTCATAATATAATAGAGACAGTAGATCAAGCTGGTCTGTCAAAATACAAAGAGACAGTAGCTATAGCTGGTCTGTCATAATATAAGAGAAACAGTAGCTATAGCTGGTCTGTCATAGTATAATAGAGACAGTAGATCAATCTGGTCTGTCATAATAAAATAGAGACAGTAGATCTAGCTGGTCTGTCATATTATAATAGAGTCAGTAGATCTAGCTGGTCTGTCATAATACAATAGAGACAGTAGATCTACCTGGTCTGTCATAATATAATAGAGACAGTAGATCTAGCTGGTCTGTCAAAATATAATAGAGACAGTAGATCAAGCTGGTCTGTCAAAATACAATAGACAGTAGATCTACCTGGTCTGTCATAATATAGAGACAGTAGAGCAAGCTGGTCTGTCATAATATAATAGAGACAGTAGATCTAGCTGGTCTGTCATAATATAATAGAGACAGTAGATCTAGCTGGTCTGTCATAATATAATAGAGACAGTAGATCTAGCTGGTCTGTCATAATAGAGACAGTAGATCTAGCTGGTCTGTCATAATATAATAGAGACAGTAGCTATAGCTGGTCTGTCATAGTATAATAGAGACAGTAGATCTAGCTGGTCTGTCATAATACAATAGAGACAGTAGATCTAGCTGGTCTGTCATAATACAACAGAGACAGTAGATCTAGCTGGTCTGTCATTAATATAATAGAGACAGTAGATCTAGCTGATCTGTCATAATACAATAGAAACAATAGATCTAGCTGGTCTGTCATAATATAATAGAGACAGTAGATCTAGCTGATCTGTCATAATATAATAGAGACAGTAGATCTAGCTGGTCTGTCATAATATAATTGAGACAGTAGATCTCGCTGGTCTGTCATAATATATTAGAGACAGTAGATCTCGCTGGTCTGTCATAATACAATAGAGACTGTAGTTCTAGCTGGTCTGTCATAATACAATAGAGACAGTAGATCTAGCTGGTCTGTCATAATACAATAGAGACTGTAGTTCTAGCTGGTCTGTCATAATACAATAGAGACAGTAGTTCTAGCTGGTCTGTCATAATACAATAGAGACAGTAGATCTAGCTGGTCTGTCATAATATAATAGAGACAGTAGATCTAGCTGGTCTGTCATAATACAATAGAGACAGTAGATCTAGCTGGTCTGTCATATTATAATAGAGACAGTAGATCTAGCTGGTCTGTCATAATACAATAGAGACAGTAGATCTTGCTGGTCTGTCATAATATAATAGAGACAGTAGATCTAGCTGGTCTGTCATAATATAATAGAGACAGTAGATCAACCTGGTCTGTCATAATATAATAGAAACAGTAGATCTAGCTGGTCTGTCATAATACAATAGAGACAGTAGATCTAGCTGGTCTGTCATAATATAATAGAGACAGTAGATCTAGCTGGTCTGTCATAATATAATAGAGACAGTAGATCTAGCTGGTCTGTCATAATATAATAGAGACAGTAGATCTAGCTGGTCTGTCATGATACAATAGAGACAGTAGATCTAGCTGGTCTGTCATAATATAATAGAGACAGTAGATCTAGCTGGTCTGTCATAATACAATAGAGACAGTAGATCTAGCTGATCTGTCATAATATAATAGAGACAGTAGATCTTGCTGGTCTGTCATAATACAATAGAGACAGTAGATCTAGCTGGTCTGTCATAATACACTAGAGACAGTAGATCTAGCTGGTCTGTCATAATATAATAGAGACAGTAGATCTAGCTGGTCTGTCATAATATAATAGAGACAGTAGATCTAGCTGGTCTGTCATAATATAATAGAGACAGTAGATCTAGCTGGTCTGTCATAATATAATAGAGACAGTAGATCTAGCTGGTCTGTCATAATATAATAGAGACAGTAGATCTTGCTGGTCTGTGATAATACAATAGAGACTGTAGATCTACCTGGTCTGTCATAATATAATAGAGACAGTAGATCTAGCTGGTCTGTCAAAATATAATAGAAACAGTAGATCTAGCTGGTCTGTCATAATACAATAGAGACAGTAGATCTAGCTGGTCTGTCATAATATAATAGAGACAGTAGATCTAGCTGATCTGTCATAATATAATAGAGACAGTAGATCTAGCTGGTCTGTCATAATATAATAGAGACAGTAGATCTAGCTGGTCTGTCATGATATAATAGAGACAGTAGATCTAGCTGGTCTGTCATAATATAATAGAGACAGTAGATCTAGCTGGTCTGTCATAATATAATAGAGAGTAGATCTATCTGGTCTGTCAAAATATAATAGAAACAGTAGATCTAGCTGGTCTGTCATAATATAATAGAGACAGTAGATCTAGCTGGTCTGTCATAATATAATAGAGACAGTAGATCTAGCTGGTCTGTCATAATATAATAGAGACAGTAGATCTAGCTGGTCTGTCATATTATAGAGACAGTAGATCAAGCTGGTCTGTCATAATATAATAGAGACAGTAGATCAAGCTGGTCTGTCAATTTAACATAGACAGTAGCTATAGCTGGTCTGTCATAGTATAATAGAGACAGTAGATCTTGCTGGTCTGTCATAATATAATAGAGACAGTAGATCTACCTGGTCTGTCATAATATAATAGAGACAGTAGATCAAGCTGGTCTGTCAAAATATAATAGAAAAGTAGATCTAGCTGGTCTGTCATAATACAATAGAGACAGTAGATCTAGCTGGTCTGTCATAATACAATAGAGACAGTAGATCTAGCTGGTCTGTCATAATATAATAGAGACAGTAGATCTAGCTGGTCTGTCATAATATAATAGAGACAGTAGATCTAGCTGGTCTGTCATAATATAATAGAGACAGTAGATCAAGCTGGTCTGTCATAATATAGAGACAATAGCTATAGCTGGTCTGTCATAGTATAATAGAGACAGTAGATCTAGCTGGTCTGTCATAATACAATAGCGACAGTAGATCAAGCTGGTCTGTCATAATATAATAGAGACAGTAGATCTAGCTGGTCTGTCATAATATAATAGAGACAGTAGATCTAGCTGGTCTGTCATAATATAATAGAGACAGTAGATCTAGCTGGTCTGTCATAATATAATAGAGACAGTAGATCTAGCTGGTCTGTCATAATATAATAGAGACAGTAGATCTAGCTGGTCTGTCATATTATAATAGAGACAGTAGATCTAGCTGGTCTGTCATAATATAATAGAGACAGTAGATCTAGCTGGTCTGTCATAATATAATAGAGACAGTAGATCTAGCTGGTCTGTCATAATATAATAGAGACAGTAGATCTAGCTGGTCTGTCATAATATAATAGAGACAGTAGATCTAGCTGGTCTGTCATAATATAATAGAGACAGTAGATCAAGCTGGTCTGTCATAATATAATAGAGACAGTAGATCTAGCTGGTCTGTCATAATATAATAGAGACAGTAGATCTAGCTGGTCTGTCATATTATAATAGAGACAGTAGATCTAGCTGGTCTGTCATAATATAATAGAGACAGTAGATCTAGCTGGTCTGTCATAATATAATAGAGACAGTAGATCTACCTGGTCTGTCATAATATAATAGAGACAGTAGATCAAGCTGGTCTGTCAAAATATAATAGAGACAGTAGATCTACCTGGTCTGTTTTAATATAATAGAGACAGTAGATCAAGCTGGTCTGTCATAATATAATAGAGACAGTAGATCTAGCTGGTCTGTCATAATATAATAGAGACAGTAGATCTACCTGGTCTGTCATAATATAATAGAGACAGTAGATCAAGCTGGTCTGTCAAAATACAAAAGAGACAGTAGCTATAGCTGGTCTGTCATAATATAAGAGAGACAGTAGCTATAGCTGGTCTGTCATAGTATAATAGAGACAGTAGATCAATCTGGTCTGTCATAATAAAATAGAGACAGTAGATCTAGCTGGTCTGTCATATTATAATAGAGACAGTAGATCTAGCTGGTCTGTCATATTATAATAGAGTCAGTAGATCTAGCTGGTCTGTCATAATACAATAGAGACAGTAGATCTACCTGGTCTGTCATAATATAATAGAGACAGTAGATCTACCTGGTCTGTCAAAATATAATAGAGACAGTAGATCAAGCTGGTCTGTCAAAATACAATAGACAGTAGATCTACCTGGTCTGTCATAATATAGAGACAGTAGAGCAAGCTGGTCTGTCATAATATAATAGAGACAGTAGATCTAGCTGGTCTGTCATAATATAATAGAGACAGTAGATCTAGCTGGTCTGTCATAATAGAGACAGTAGATCTAGCTGGTCTGTCATAATATAATAGAGACAGTAGCTATAGCTGGTCTGTCATAGTATAATAGAGACAGTAGATCAAGCTGGTCTGTCAAAATATAACAGAGACAGTAGTTCTAGCTGGTCTGTCATAATATAATAGAGACAGTAGATCTAGCTGATCTGTCATAATATAATAGAGCCAGTAGATCTAGCTGGTCTGTCATAATATAATAGAGACAGTAGATCTAGCTGGTCTGTCATAATATAGAGACAGTAGATCAAGCTGGTCTGTCAAAATACAATAGAGACAGTAGATCTACCTGGTCTGTCATAATATAATAGAGACAGTAGATCAAGCTGGTCTGTCATAATATTATAGATACAGTAGATCTAGCTGGTCTGTCATAATATAATAGAGACAGTAGATCTAGCTGGTCTGTGATATTGTAATAGAGACAGTAGATCTAGCTGGTCTGTCATAATATAATAGAGACAGTAGATCTAGCTGGTCTGTCATAATATAATAGAGACAGTAGATCTACCTGGTCTGTCATAATATAATAGAGACAGTAGATCAAGCTGGTCTGTCATAATATAATGGAGACAGTAGATCTAGCTGGTCTGTCATAATATAATAGAGACAGTAGATCCAGCTGGTCTGTCATAATATAATAGAGACAGTAGATCCAGCTGGTCTGTCATAAATATAATAGAGACAGTAGATCTAGCTGGTCTGTCATAATATAATAGAGACAGTAGATCTACCTGGTCTGTCATAATATAATAGAGACAGTAGTCAAGCTGGTCTGTCATAATATAATAGAGACAGTAGTTCTAGCTGGTCTGTCATAATATAATAGAGACAGTAGATCTACCTGGTCTGTCAAAATATAATAGAGACAGTAGATCTAGCTGGTCTGTCAAAATACAATAGACAGTAGATCTACCTGGTCTGTCAAAATATAATAGAGACAGTAGATCAAGCTGGTCTGTCATAATATAATAGAGACAGTAGTTCTAGCTGGTCTGTCATAATATAATAGAGACAGAATATCTACCTGGTCTGTCAAAATATAATAGAGACAGTAGATCAAGCTGGTCTGTCATAATATAATAGAGACAGTAGATCTAGCTGGTCTGTCAAAATATAACAGAGACAGTAGTTCTCGCTGGTCTGTCATAATATAATAGAGACAGTAGATCTAGCTGATCTGTCATAATATAATAGAGACAGTAGATCCAGCTCGTATGTCATAATACAATTGAGACAGTAGATCTAGCTGGTCTGTCATAATATAATAGAGACAGTAGATCTTGCTGGTCTTTGATAATACAATAGAGACAGTAGATCTACCTGGTCTGTCATAATATAATAGAGACAGTAGATCAAGCTGGTCTGCCAAAATACAATAGAGACAGTAGATCTAGCTGGTCTGTCATTAATATAATAGAGACAGTAGATCTAGCTGATCTGTCATAATATAATAGAAACAGTAGATCTAGCTGGTCTGTCATAATACAATAGAGACAGTAGATCTAGCTGGTCTGTCATAATATAATAGAGACAGTAGATCTAGCTGGTCTGTCATAATATAATAGAGACAGTAGATCTAGCTGGTCTGTCATAATATAATAGAGACAGTAGATCTAGCTGATCTGTCATAATACAATAGAGACAGTAGATCTTGCTGGTCTGTCATAATACAATAGAGACAGTAGATCTAGCTGGTCTGTCATAATATAATAGAGACAGTAGATCTAGCTGGTCTGTCATAATATAATAGAGACATGAAGACAGTAGATCTAGCTGGTCTGTCATAATATAATAGAGACAGTAGATCTAGCTGGTCTGTCATAATATAATAGAGACAGTAGATCTAGCTGATCTGTCATAATACAATAGAGACAGTAGATCTACCTGGTCTGTCATAATATAATAGAGCCAGTAGATCTACCTGGTCTGTCAAAATACAATAGAGCCAGTAGATCTAGCTGGTCTGTCAAAATACAATAGAGCCAGTAGATCTAGCTGGTCTGTCATAATATAATAGAGACAGTAGATCCAGCTGGTCTGTCATAATATAATAGAGACAGTAGATCCAGCTGGTCTGTCATAATATAATAGAGACAGTAGATCCAGCTGGTCTGTCATAATATAATAGAGACAGTAGATCAAGCTGGTCTGTCATAATATAATAGAGACAGTAGTTCTAGCTGGTCTGTCATAATACAATAGAGACAGTAGATCTAGCTGGTCTGTCATAATACAATAGAGACAGTAGATCTAGCCGATCTGTCATAATACAATAGAGACAGTAGATCTAGCTGGTCTGTCATATTACAATAGAGACAGTAGATCTAGCTGGTCTGTCATAATACAATAGAGACAGTAGATCTAGCTGGTCTGTCATAATATAATAGAGACAGTAGATCTAGCTGGTCTGACAATTTAACAGAGACAGTAGCTATAGCTGGTCTGTCATAGTATAATAGAGACAGTAGATCAAGCTGGTCTGTCATAGTATAATAGAGACAGTAGATCTAGCTGGTCTGTCAATTTAACAGAGACAGTAGCTATAGCTGGTCTGTCATAGTATAATAGAGACAGTAGATCTAGCTGGTCTGTCATAATATAATAGAGACAGTAGATCTAGCTGGTCTGTCATACTACAATAGAGACTGTAGATCTAGCTGGTCTGTCATAATACAATAGAGACAGTAGATCTAGCTGGTCTGTCATAATATAGAGACAGTGGATCTAGCTGGTCTGTCATATTATAATAGAGACTGTAGCTATAGCTGGTCTGTCATAGTATAATAGAGACAGTAGATCAAGCTGGTCTGTCAAAATATAACAGAGACAGTAGTTCTAGCTGGTCTGTCATAATATAATAGAGACAGTAGATCTAGCTGGTCTGTCATAATATAATAGAGACAGTAGATCTAGCTGATCTGTCATAATATAATAGAAACAGTAGATCCAGCTGGTCTGTCATAATACAACAGCGACAGTAGATCTAGCTGGTCTGTCATTAATATAATAGAGACAGTAGATCTAGCTGATCTGTCATTATACAATAGAAACAATAGATCTAGCTGGTCTGTCATAATACAACAGCGACAGTAGATCTAGCTGATCTGTCATAATATAATAGAGACAGTAGATCTAGCTGGTCTGTCATAATATAATAGAGACAGTAGATCTAGCTGGTCTGTCATAATATAATAGAGACAGTAGATCTAGCTGATCTGTCATAATACAATAGAGACAGTAGATCTTGCTGGTCTGTGATTATACAATAGAGACTGTAGATCTAGCTGGTCTGTCATAATACACCAGAGACAGTAGATCTAGCTGGTCTGTCATAATATAATAGAGACAGTAGATCTAGCTGGTCTGTCATAATATAATAGAGACAGTAGATCTAGCTGGTCTGTCATAATATAATAGAGACAGTAGATCTACCTGGTCTGTCAAAATACAATAGAGCCAGTAGATCTAGCTGGTCTGTCAAAATACAATAGAGCCAGTAGATCTAGCTGGTCTGTCATAATATAATAGAGACAGTAGATCCAGCTGGTCTGTCATAATATAATAGAGACAGTAGATCCAGCTGGTCTGTCATAATATAATAGAGACAGTAGATCCAGCTGGTCTGTCATAATATAATAGAGACAGTAGATCAAGCTGGTCTGTCATAATATAATAGAGACAGTAGTTCTAGCTGGTCTGTCATAATATAATAGAGACAGTAGATCTAGCTGGTCTGTCATAATATAATAGAGACAGTAGATCTAGCCGGTCTGTCATAATACAATAGAGACAGTAGATCTAGCTGGTCTGTCATAATACAATAGAGACAGTAGATCTAGCTGGTCTGTCATAATACAATAGAGACAGTAGATCTAGCTGGTCTGTCATAATATCATAGAGACAGTAGATCTAGCTGGTCTGACAATTTAACAGAGACAGTAGCTATAGCTGGTCTGTCATAGTATAATAGAGACAGTAGATCAAGCTGGTCTGTCATAGTATAATAGAGACAGTAGATCAAGCTGGTCTGTCAATTTAACAGAGACAGTAGCTATAGCTGGTCTGTCATAGTATAATAGAGACAGTAGATCTAGCTGGTCTGTCATAATATAATAGAGACAGTAGATCTAGCTGGTCTGTCATACTATAATAGAGACTGTAGATCTAGCTGGTCTGTCATAATATAATAGAGACAGTAGATCTAGCTGGTCTGTCATAATATAGAGACAGTGGATCTAGCTGGTCTGTCATATTATAATAGAGACTGTAGCTATAGCTGGTCTGTCATAGTATAATAGAGACAGTAGATCAAGCTGGTCTGTCAAAATATAACAGAGACAGTAGTTCTAGCTGGTCTGTCATAATATAATAGAGACAGTAGATCTAGCTGGTCTGTCATAATATAATAGAGACAGTAGATCTAGCTGATCTGTCATAATATAATAGAAACAGTAGATCCAGCTGGTCTGTCATAATACAACAGCGACAGTAGATCTAGCTGGTCTGTCATTAATATAATAGAGACAGTAGATCTAGCTGATCTGTCATTATACAATAGAAACAATAGATCTAGCTGGTCTGTCATAATATAACAGAGACAGTAGATCTAGCTGATCTGTCATAATATAATAGAGACAGTAGATCTAGCTGGTCTGTCATAATATAATAGAGACAGTAGATCTAGCTGGTCTGTCATAATATAATAGAGACAGTAGATCTAGCTGGTCTGTCATAATATAATAGAGACAGTAGATCTTGCTGGTCTGTCATTATACAATAGAGACTGTAGATCTAGCTGGTCTGTCATAATATAATAGAGACAGTAGATCTAGCTGGTCTGTCATAATATAATAGAGACAGTAGATCTAGCTGGTCTGTCATAATATAATAGAGACAGTAGATCTAGCTGGTCTGTCATAATATAATAGAGACAGTAGATCTAGCTGGTCTGTCATAATATAATAGAGACAGTAGATCTACCTGGTCTGTCATAATATAATAGAGCCAGTAGATCTACCTGGTCTGTCAAAATACAATAGAGCCAGTAGATCTAGCTGGTCTGTCAAAATACAATAGAGCCAGTAGATCTAGCTGGTCTGTCATAATATAATAGAGACAGTAGATCCAGCTGGTCTGTCATAATATAATAGAGACAGTAGATCCAGCTGGTCTGTCATAATATAATAGAGACAGTAGATCTCGCTGGTCTGTCATAATATAATAGAGACAGTATATCTAGCTGGTCTGTCATAAAATAATTGAGACAGTAGTTCTAGCTGGTCTGTCATAATACAATAGAGACAGTAGTTCTAGCTGGTCTGTCATAATACAATAGAGACAGTAGATCTCGCTGGTCTGTCATAATATAATAGAGACAGTAGATCTAGCTGGTCTGTCATAATACAATAGAGACAGTAGATCTAGCTGGTCTGTAATAATACAATAGAGACAGTAGATCTAGCTGGTCTGTCATAATATCATAGAGACAGTAGATCTAGCTGGTCTGACAATTTAACAGAGACAGTAGCTATAGCTGGTCTGTCATAGTATAATAGAGACAGTAGATCAAGCTGGTCTGTCATAGTATAATAGAGACAGTAGATCAAGCTGGTCTGTCAATTTAACAGAGACAGTAGCTATAGCTGGTCTGTCATAGTATAATAGAGACAGTAGATCTAGCTGGTCTGTCATAATATAATAGAGACAGTAGATCTAGCTGGTCTGTCATACTACAATAGAGACTGTAGATCTAGCTGGTCTGTCATAATACAATAGAGACAGTAGATCTAGCTGGTCTGTCATAATATAGAGACAGTGGATCTAGCTGGTCTGTCATATTATAATAGAGACAGTAGCTATAGCTGGTCTGTCATAGTATAATAGAGACAGTAGATCAAGCTGGTCTGTCAAAATATAACAGAGACAGTAGTTCTAGCTGGTCTGTCATAATATAATAGAGACAGTAGATCTAGCTGGTCTGTCATAATATAATAGAGACAGTAGATCTAGCTGATCTGTCATAATACAATAGAAACAGTAGATCCAGCTGGTCTGTCATAATACAACAGCGACAGTAGATCTAGCTGGTCTGTCATTAATATAATAGAGACAGTAGATCTAGCTGATCTGTCATTATACAATAGAAACAATAGATCTAGCTGGTCTGTCATAATACAACAGCGACAGTAGATCTAGCTGATCTGTCATAATATAATAGAGACAGTAGATCTAGCTGGTCTGTCATAATATAATAGAGACAGTAGATCTAGCTGGTCTGTCATAATATAATAGAGACAGTAGATCTAGCTGATCTGTCATAATACAATAGAGACAGTAGATCTTGCTGGTCTGTGATTATACAATAGAGACTGTAGATCTAGCTGGTCTGTCATAATACACCAGAGACAGTAGATCTAGCTGGTCTGTCATAATATAATAGAGACAGTAGATCTAGCTGGTCTGTCATAATATAATAGAGACAGTAGATCTAGCTGGTCTGTCATAATATAATAGAGACAGTAGATCTAGCTGGTCTGTCATAATACAATAGAGACAGTAGATCTAGCCGATCTGTCATAATATAATAGAGAAAGTAGATCTAGCTGGTCTGTCATATTACAATAGAGACAGTAGATCTAGCTGGTCTGTCATAATATAATAGAGACAGTAGATCTAGCTGGTCTGTCATAATATAATAGAGACAGTAGATCTAGCTGGTCTGTCATAATATAATAGAGACAGTAGCTATCTAGCTGGTCTGTCATAATATAATAGAGACAGTAGATCTAGCTGGTCTGTCATAGTATAATAGAGACAGTAGATCTAGCTGGTCTGTCAATTTAATAGAGACAGTAGCTATAGCTGGTCTGTCATAGTATAATAGAGACAGTAGATCTAGCTGGTCTGTCATAATATAATAGAGACAGTAGATCTAGCTGGTCTGTCATAATATAATAGAGACAGTAGATCTAGCTGGTCTGTCATAATACAATAAAGACAGTAGATCTAGCTGGTCTGTCATAATATAGAGACAGTGGATCTAGCTGGTCTGTCATATTATAATAGAGACAGTAGCTATAGCTGGTCTGTCATAGTATAATAGAGACAGTAGATCAAGCTGGTCTGTCATAATATAATAGAGACAGTAGATCTAGCTGGTCTGTCATAATATAATAGAGACAGTAGATCTAGCTGACCTGGCATAATACAATAGAAACAGTAGATCCAGCTGGTCTGTCATAATACAACAGCGACAGTAGATCTAGCTGGTCTGTCATTAATATAATAGAGACAGTAGATCTAGCTGATCTGTCATAATACAATAGAAACAATAGATCTAGCTGGTCTGTCATAATACAACAGAGACAGTAGATCTAGCTGATCTGTCATAATATAATAGAGACAGTAGATCTAGCTGGTCTGTCATAATATAATAGAGACAGTAGATCTAGCTGGTCTGTCATAATATAATAGAGACAGTAGATCTAGCTGATCTGTCATAATACAATAGAGACAGTAGATCTTGCTGGTCTGTGATAATACAATAGAGACTGTAGATCTAGCTGGTCTGTCATAATATACCAGAGACAGTAGATCTAGCTGGTCTGTCATAATATAATAGAGACAGTAGATCTAGCTGGTCTGTCATAATATAATAGAGACAGTAGATCTAGCTGGTCTGTCATAATATAATAGAGACAGTAGATCTAGCTGGTCTGTCATAATACAATAGAGACAGTAGATCTAGCTGGTCTGTCATAATATAATAGAGCCAGTAGATCTACCTGGTCTGTCAAAATACAATAGAGCCAGTAGATCTAGCTGGTCTGTCAAAATACAATAGAGCCAGTAGATCTAGCTGGTCTGTCATAATATAATAGAGACAGTAGATCCAGCTGGTCTGTCATAATATAATAGAGACAGTAGATCAAGCTGGTCTGTCATAATATAATAGAGACAGTAGTTCTAGCTGGTCTGTCATAATACAATAGAGACAGTAGATCTAGCTGGTCTGTCATAATACAATAGAGACAGTAGATCTAGCCGATCTGTCATAATACAATAGAGACAGTAGATCTAGCTGGTCTGTCATATTACAATAGAGACAGTAGATCTAGCTGGTCTGTCATAATACAATAGAGACAGTAGATCTAGCTGGTCTGTCATAATATCATAGAGACAGTAGATCTAGCTGGTCTGACAATTTAACAGAGACAGTAGCTATAGCTGGTCTGTCATAGTATAATAGAGACAGTAGATCAAGCTGGTCTGTCATAGTATAATAGAGACAGTAGATCAAGCTGGTCTGTCAATTTAACAGAGACAGTAGCTATAGCTGGTCTGTCATAGTATAATAGAGACAGTAGATCTAGCTGGTCTGTCATAATATAATAGAGACAGTAGATCTAGCTGGTCTGTCATACTACAATAGAGACTGTAGATCTAGCTGGTCTGTCATAATACAATAGAGACAGTAGATCTAGCTGGTCTGTCATAATATAGAGACAGTGGATCTAGCTGGTCTGTCATATTATAATAGAGACAGTAGCTATAGCTGGTCTGTCATAGTATAATAGAGACAGTAGATCAAGCTGGTCTGTCAAAATATAACAGAGACAGTAGTTCTAGCTGGTCTGTCATAATATAATAGAGACAGTAGATCTAGCTGGTCTGTCATAATATAATAGAGACAGTAGATCTAGCTGATCTGTCATAATACAATAGAAACAGTAGATCCAGCTGGTCTGTCATAATACAACAGCGACAGTAGATCTAGCTGGTCTGTCATTAATATAATAGAGACAGTAGATCTAGCTGATCTGTCATAATACAATAGAAACAATAGATCTAGCTGGTCTGTCATAATACAACAGCGACAGTAGATCTAGCTGATCTGTCATAATATAATAGAGACAGTAGATCTAGCTGGTCTGTCATAATATAATAGAGACAGTAGATCTAGCTGGTCTGTCATAATATAATAGAGACAGTAGATCTAGCTGATCTGTCATAATACAATAGAGACAGTAGATCTTGCTGGTCTGTGATAATACAATAGAGACAGTAGATCTAGCTGGTCTGTCATAATATAATAGAGAC
Organism: Oncorhynchus keta; assembly: GCF_023373465.1. Classification (NCBI taxonomy): domain Eukaryota; kingdom Metazoa; phylum Chordata; class Actinopteri; order Salmoniformes; family Salmonidae; genus Oncorhynchus; species Oncorhynchus keta. The sequence goes on along the minus strand of NW_026288958.1, from coordinate 27,434 downwards.
AGTAGATCTAGCTGGTCTGTCATAATACAATAGAGACTGTAGATCTAGCTGGTCTGTCATAATATAATAGAGACAGTAGATCTAGCTGGTCTGTCATAATATAGAGACAGTGGATCTAGCTGGTCTGTCATATTATAATAGAGACAGTAGCTATAGCTGGTCTGTCATAGTATAATAGAGACAGTAGATCAAGCTGGTCTGTCAAAATATAACAGAGACAGTAGTTCTAGCTGGTCTGTCATAATATAATAGAGACAGTAGATCTAGCTGGTCTGTCATAATATAATAGAGACAGTAGATCTAGCTGATCTGTCATAATATAATAGAAACAGTAGATCCAGCTGGTCTGTCATAATACAACAGCGACAGTAGATCTAGCTGGTCTGTCATTAATATAATAGAGACAGTAGATCTAGCTGATCTGTCATAATATAATAGAAACAATAGATCTAGCTGGTCTGTCATAATACAACAGCGACAGTAGATCTAGCTGATCTGTCATAATATAATAGAGACAGTAGATCTAGCTAGTCTGTCATAATATAATAGAGACAGTAGATCTAGCTGGTCTGTCATAATATAATAGAGACAGTAGATCTAGCTGATCTGTCATAATACAATAGAGACAGTAGATCTTGCTGGTCTGTGATAATACAATAGAGACTGTAGATCTAGCTGGTCTGTCATAATATAATAGAGACAGTAGATCTAGCTGGTCTGTCATAATATAATAGAGACAGTAGATCTAGCTGGTCTGTCATAATATAATAGAGACAGTAGATCTAGCTGGTCTGTCATAATATAATAGAGAAAGTAGATCTAGCTGATCTGTCATAATACAATAGAGACAGTAGATCTTGCTGGTCTGTGATAATACAATAGAGACTGTAGATCTACCTGGTCTGTCATAATATAATAGAGACAGTAGATCAAGCTGGTCTGTCAAAGTATAATAGAAACAGTAGATCTAGCTGGTCTGTCATAATACAATAGAGACAGTAGATCTAGCTGGTCTGTCATATTATAATAGAGACAGTAGATCTAGCTGATCTGTCATGATACAATAGAGACAGTAGATCTAGCTGGTCTGTCATAATACAATAGAGACAGTAGATCTAGCTGGTCTGTCATAATATAATAGAGACAGTAGATCTATCTGGTCTGTCAAAATATAATAGAAACAGTAGATCTAGCTGATCTGTCATATTACAATAGAGACAGTAGATCTAGCTGGTCTGTCATAATACAATAGAGACAGTAGATCTAGCTGGTCTGTCATAATATAATAGAGACAGTAGATCTAGCTGGTCTGTCATAATATAATAGAGACAGTAGATCTAGCTGGTCTGTCATATTATAGAGACAGTAGATCAAGCTGGTCTGTCATAATATAGAGACAATAGCTATAGCTGGTCTGTCATAGTATAATAGAGACAGTAGATCTAGCTGGTCTGTCATAATACAATAGAGACAGTAGATCAAGCTGGTCTGTCATAATATAATAGAGACAGTAGATCTAGCTGGTCTGTCATAATATAATAGAGACAGTAGATCTAGCTGATCTGTCATGATACAATAGAGACAGTAGATCTAGCTGGTCTGTCATAATACAATAGAGACAGTAGATCTAGCTGGTCTGTCATAATATAATAGAGACAGTAGATCTAGCTGGTCTGTCATATTATAATAGAGACAGTAGATCTAGCTGGTCTGTCATAATACAATAGAGACAGTAGATCTAGCTGGTCTGTCATAATATAATAGAGACAGTAGATCTACCTGGTCTGTCAAAATATAATAGAGACAGTAGATCAAGCTGGTCTGTCAAAATACAATAGACAGTAGATCTACCTGGTCTGTCATAATATAGAGACAGTAGAGCAAGCTGGTCTGTCATAATATAATAGAGACAGTAGATCTAGCTGGTCTGTCATAATATAATAGAGACAGTAGATCTAGCTGGTCTGTCATAATAGAGACAGTAGATCTAGCTGGTCTGTCATAATATAATAGAGACAGTAGCTATAGCTGGTCTGTCATAGTATAATAGAGACAGTAGATCAAGCTGGTCTGTCAAAATATAACAGAGACAGTAGTTCTAGCTGGTCTGTCATAATATAATAGAGACAGTAGATCTAGCTGATCTGTCATAATATAATAGAGCCAGTAGATCTAGCTGGTCTGTCATAATACAATAGAGCCAGTAGATCTAGCTGGTCTGTCATAATATAGAGACAGTAGATCAAGCTGGTCTGTCAAAATACAATAGAGACAGTAGATCTACCTGGTCTGTCATAATATAATAGAGACAGTAGATCAAGCTGGTCTGTCATAATATAATGGAGACAGTAGATCTAGCTGATCTGTCATAATACAATAGAAACAATAGATCTAGCTGGTCTGTCATAATACAATAGCGACAGTAGATCTAGCTGATCTGTCATAATATAATAGAGACAGTAGATCTAGCTGGTCTGTCATAATATAATAGAGACAGTAGATCTAGCTGGTCTGTCATAATATAATAGAGACAGTAGATCTAGCTGATCTGTCATAATACAATAGAGACAGTAGATCTTGCTGGTCTGTGATAATACAATAGAGACTGTAGATCTAGCTGGTCTGTCATAATACACTAGAGACAGTAGATCTAGCTGGTCTGTCATAATATAATAGAGACAGTAGATCTAGCTGGTCTGTCATAATATAATAGAGACAGTAGATCTAGCTGGTCTGTCATAATATAATAGAGACAGTAGATCTAGCTGGTCTGTCATAATATAATAGAGACAGTAGATCTAGCTGATCTGTCATAATACAATAGAGACAGTAGATCTTGCTGGTCTGTGATAATACAATAGAGACTGTAGATCTAGCTGGTCTGTCATAATACACTAGAGACAGTAGATCTAGCTGGTCTGTCATAATATAATAGAGACAGTAGATCTAGCTGGTCTGTCATAATATAATAGAGACAGTAGATCTAGCTGGTCTGTCATAATATAATAGAGACAGTAGATCTAGCTGATCTGTCATAATACAATAGAGACAGTAGATCTTGCTGGTCTGTGATAATACAATAGAGACTGTAGATCTACCTGGTCTGTCATAATATAATAGAGACAGTAGATCAAGCTGGTCTGTCAAAATATAATAGAAACAGTAGATCTAGCTGGTCTGTCATAATACAATAGCGACAGTAGATCTAGCTGGTCTGTCATAATATAATAGAGACAGTAGATCTAGCTGATCTGTCATAATATAATAGAGACAGTAGATCTAGCTGGTCTGTCATATTATAATAGAGACAGTAGATCTAGCTGATCTGTCATGATACAATAGAGACATTAGATCTAGCTGGTCTGTCATAATACAATAGAGACAGTAGATCTAGCTGGTCTGTCATAATATAATAGAGAGTAGATCTATCTGGTCTGTCAAAATATAATAGAAACAGTAGATCTAGCTGATCTGTCATATTACAATAGAGACAGTAGATCTAGCTGGTCTGTCATAATACAATAGAGACAGTAGATCTACCTGGTCTGTCATAATATAATAGAGACAGTAGATCTACCTGGTCTGTCAAAATATAATAGAGACAGTAGATCAAGCTGGTCTGTCAAAATACAATAGACAGTAGATCTACCTGGTCTGTCATAATATAGAGACAGTAGAGCAAGCTGGTCTGTCATAATATAATAGAGACAGTAGATCTAGCTGGTCTGTCATAATATAATAGAGACAGTAGATCTAGCTGGTCTGTCATAATAGAGACAGTAGATCTAGCTGGTCTGTCATAATATAATAGAGACAGTAGCTATAGCTGGTCTGTCATAGTATAATAGAGACAGTAGATCAAGCTGGTCTGTCAAAATATAACAGAGACAGTAGTTCTAGCTGGTCTGTCATAATATAATAGAGACAGTAGATCTAGCTGATCTGTCATAATATAATAGAGCCAGTAGATCTAGCTGGTCTGTCATAATACAATAGAGCCAGTAGATCTAGCTGGTCTGTCATAATATAGAGACAGTAGATCAAGCTGGTCTGTCAAAATACAATAGAGACAGTAGATCTACCTGGTCTGTCATAATATAATAGAGACAGTAGATCAAGCTGGTCTGTCATAATATAATGGAGACAGTAGATCTAGCTGATCTGTCATAATACAATAGAAACAATAGATCTAGCTGGTCTGTCATAATACAACAGCGACAGTAGATCTAGCTGATCTGTCATAATATAATAGAGACAGTAGATCTAGCTGGTCTGTCATAATATAATAGAGACAGTAGATCTAGCTGGTCTGTCATAATATAATAGAGACAGTAGATCTAGCTGATCTGTCATAATACAATAGAGACAGTAGATCTTGCTGGTCTGTGATAATACAATAGAGACTGTAGATCTAGCTGGTCTGTCATAATACACTAGAGACAGTAGATCTAGCTGGTCTGTCATAATATAATAGAGACAGTAGATCTAGCTGGTCTGTCATAATATAATAGAGACAGTAGATCTAGCTGGTCTGTCATAATATAATAGAGACAGTAGATCTAGCTGGTCTGTCATAATATAATAGAGACAGTAGATCTAGCTGATCTGTCATAATACAATAGAGACAGTAGATCTTGCTGGTCTGTGATAATACAATAGAGACTGTAGATCTAGCTGGTCTGTCATAATACACTAGAGACAGTAGATCTAGCTGGTCTGTCATAATATAATAGAGACAGTAGATCTAGCTGGTCTGTCATAATATAATAGAGACAGTAGATCTAGCTGGTCTGTCATAATATAATAGAGACAGTAGATCTAGCTGATCTGTCATAATACAATAGAGACAGTAGATCTTGCTGGTCTGTGATAATACAATAGAGACTGTAGATCTACCTGGTCTGTCATAATATAATAGAGACAGTAGATCAAGCTGGTCTGTCAAAATATAATAGAAACAGTAGATCTAGCTGGTCTGTCATAATACAATAGCGACAGTAGATCTAGCTGGTCTGTCATAATATAATAGAGACAGTAGATCTAGCTGATCTGTCATAATATAATAGAGACAGTAGATCTAGCTGGTCTGTCATATTATAATAGAGACAGTAGATCTAGCTGATCTGTCATGATACAATAGAGACATTAGATCTAGCTGGTCTGTCATAATACAATAGAGACAGTAGATCTAGCTGGTCTGTCATAATATAATAGAGAGTAGATCTATCTGGTCTGTCAAAATATAATAGAAACAGTAGATCTAGCTGATCTGTCATATTACAATAGAGACAGTAGATCTAGCTGGTCTGTCATAATACAATAGAGACAGTAGATCTAGCTGGTCTGTCATAATATAATAGAGACAGTAGATCTAGCTGGTCTGTCATAATATAATAGAGACAGTAGATCTAGCTGGTCTGTCATATTATAGAGACAGTAGATCAAGCTGGTCTGTCATAATATAGAGACAATAGCTATAGCTGGTCTGTCATAGTATAATAGAGACAGTAGATCTAGCTGGTCTGTCATAATACAATAGCGACAGTAGATCAAGCTGGTCTGTCATAATATAATAGAGACAGTAGATCTAGCTGGTCTGTCATAATATAATAGAGACAGTAGATCTAGCTGATCTGTCATGATACAATAGAGACAGTAGATCTAGCTGGTCTGTCATAATACAATAGAGACAGTAGATCTAGCTGGTCTGTCATAATATAATAGAGAGTAGATCTAGCTGGTCTGTCATATTATAATAGAGACAGTAGATCTAGCTGGTCTGTCATAATACAATAGAGACAGTAGATCTAGCTGGTCTGTCATAATATAATAGAGACAGTAGATCTAGCTGGTCTGTCATAATATAATAGAGACAGTAGATCTAGCTGGTCTGTCATATTATAATAGAGACAGTAGATCTAGCTGGTCTGTCATAATATAATAGAGACAGTAGTTCTAGCTGGTCTGTCATAATATAATAGAGACAGTAGATCTACCTGGTCTGTCATAATATAATAGAGACAGTAGATCAAGCTGGTCTGTCAAAATACAATAGAGACAGTAGATCTACCTGGTCTGTTTTAATATAATAGAGACAGTAGATCAAGCTGGTCTGTCATAATATAATAGAGACAGTAGATCTAGCTGGTCTGTCATAATATAATAGAGACAGTAGATCTACCTGGTCTGTCATAATATAATAGAGACAGTAGATCAAGCTGGTCTGTCAAAATACAAAAGAGACAGTAGCTATAGCTGGTCTGTCATAGTATAATAGAGACAGTAGATCAATCTGGTCTGTCATAATAAAATAGAGACAGTAGATCTAGCTGGTCTGTCATATTATAATAGAGTCAGTAGATCTAGCTGGTCTGTCATAATACAATAGAGACAGTAGATCTACCTGGTCTGTCATAATATAATAGAGACAGTAGATCTACCTGGTCTGTCAAAATATAATAGAGACAGTAGATCAAGCTGGTCTGTCAAAATACAATAGACAGTAGATCTACCTGGTCTGTCATAATATAGAGACAGTAGAGCAAGCTGGTCTGTCATAATATAATAGAGACAGTAGATCTAGCTGGTCTGTCATAATATAATAGAGACAGTAGATCTAGCTGGTCTGTCATAATAGAGACAGTAGATCTAGCTGGTCTGTCATAATATAATAGAGACAGTAGCTATAGCTGGTCTGTCATAGTATAATAGAGACAGTAGATCAAGCTGGTCTGTCAAAAATATAACAGAGACAGTAGTTCTAGCTGGTCTGTCATAATATAATAGAGACAGTAGATCTAGCTGATCTGTCATAATATAATAGAGCCAGTAGATCTAGCTGGTCTGTCATAATACAATAGAGCCAGTAGATCTGGCTGGTCTGTCATAATATAGAGACAGTAGATCAAGCTGGTCTGTCAAAATACAATAGAGACAGTAGATCTACCTGGTCTGTCATAATATAATAGAGACAGTAGATCAAGCTGGTCTGTCATAATATAATGGAGACAGTAGATCTAGCTGATCTGTCATAATACAATAGAAACAATAGATCTAGCTGGTCTGTCATAATACAACAGCGACAGTAGATCTAGCTGATCTGTCATAATATAATAATAGAGACAGTAGATCTAGCTGGTCTGTCATAATATAATAGAGACAGTAGATCTAGCTGGTCTGTCATAATATAATAGAGACAGTAGATCTAGCTGATCTGTCATAATACAATAGAGACAGTAGATCTTGCTGGTCTGTGATAATACAATAGAGACTGTAGATCTAGCTGGTCTGTCATAATACACTAGAGACAGTAGATCTGGCTGGTCTGTCATAATATAATAGAGACAGTAGATCTAGCTGGTCTGTCATAATATAATAGAGACAGTAGATCTAGCTGGTCTGTCATAATATAATAGAGACAGTAGATCTAGCTGGTCTGTCATAATATAATAGAGACAGTAGATCTAGCTGATCTGTCATAATACAATAGAGACAGTAGATCTTGCTGGTCTGTGATAATACAATAGAGAGTGTAGATCTACCTGGTCTGTCATAATATAATAGAGACAGTAGATCAAGCTGGTCTGTCAAAATATAATAGAAACAGTAGATCTAGCTGGTCTGTCATAATACAATAGCGACAGTAGATCTGGCTGGTATGTCATAATATAATAGAGACAGTAGATCTAGCTGATCTGTCAAATATAATAGAGACAGTAGATCTAGCTGGTCTGTCATATTATAATAGAGACAGTAGATCTAGCTGATCTGTCATGATACAATAGAGACAGTAGATCTAGCTGGTCTGTCATAATACAATAGAGACAGTAGATCTAGCTGGTCTGTCATAATATAATAGAGAAGTAGATCTATCTGGTCTGTCAAAATATAATAGAAACAGTAGATCTAGCTGGTCTGTCATAATACAATAGAGACAGTAGATCTGGCTGGTCTGTCATAATACAATAGAGACAGTAGATCTAGCTGGTCTGTCATATTATAGAGACAGTAGATCAAGCTGGTCTGTCATAATATAGAGACAATAGCTATAGCTGGTCTGTCATAGTATAATAGAGACAGTAGATCTAGCTGGTCTGTCATAATACAATAGCGACAGTAGATCAAGCTGGTCTGTCATAATATAATAGAGACAGTAGATCTATCTGGTCTGTCATAATATAATAGAGACAGTAGATCTAGCTGATCTGTCATGATACAATAGAGACAGTAGATCTGGCTGGTCTGTCATAATACAATAGAGACAGTAGATCTGGCTGGTCTGTCATAATATAATAGAGAGTAGATCTAGCTGGTCTGTCATATTATAATAGAGACAGTAGATCTAGCTGGTCTGTCATAATACAATAGAGACAGTAGATCTAGCTGGTCTGTCATAATATAATAGAGACAGTAGATCTAGCTGGTCTGTCATATTATAATAGAGACAGTAGATCTAGCTGGTCTGTCATAATATAATAGAGACAGTAGTTCTAGCTGGTCTGTCATAATATAATAGAGACAGTAGATCTACCTGGTCTGTCATAATATAATAGAGACAGTAGATCAAGCTGGTCTGTCAAAATACAATAGAGACAGTAGATCTACCTGGTCTGTTTTAATATAATAGACACAGTAGATCAAGCTGGTCTGTCATAATATAATAGAGACAGTAGATCTAGCTGGTCTGTCATAATATAATAGAGACAGTAGATCTACCTGGTCTGTTTTAATATAATAGACACAGTAGATCAAGCTGGTCTGTCAAAATACAAAGAGACAGTAGCTATAGCTGGTCTGTCATAATATAAGAGAGACAGTAGCTATAGCTGGTCTGTCATAGTATAATAGAGACAGTAGATCAATCTGGTCTGTCATAATAAAATAGAGACAGTAGATCTAGCTGGTCTGTCATATTATAATAGAGTCAGTAGATCTAGCTGGTCTGTCATAATACAATAGAGACAGTAGATCTACCTGGTCTGTCATAATATAATAGAGACAGTAGATCTACCTGGTCTTTCAAAATATAATAGAGACAGTAGATCAAGCTGGTCTGTCAAAATACAATAGACAGTAGATCTACCTGGTCTGTCATAATATAGAGACAGTAGAGCAAGCTGGTCTGTCATAATATAATAGAGACAGTAGATCTAGCTGGTCTGTCATAATATAATAGAGACAGTAGATCTAGCTGGTCTGTCATAATAGAGACAGTAGATCTAGCTGGTCTGTCATAATATAATAGAGACAGTAGCTATAGCTGGTCTGTCATTGTCACGGTTCATGAATCCACTGCCTCTCTTTCTCTCTCTCTCTCTCTCTCTCTCTCTCGTGTTTGTGTGGGCGTGGTTCCCAATCTCGGCCTGATTGTCTGCGCCAGCTGGAACCACTTATCTTCCCTTTATATGTTCTGTAACCAGTGTTTCTTGTTGTCAGATCATTGTTACTTCCCTGAGGTTGTGTCGTGTGTCTGTGCTCTTCTCTCGCCGCCCTTGTGTGGATTATCTGCTGTGCTCCTTCCTACTCATCCGGACACACTCCCCTGGATTTCTCAGCACGCTATCAACGGAAGATGTGCCCTAGTCCCTGGGTCGGATTCCGTCTGGTACAGTCTGTCTGTCCTGTTGCTGTTGTAAACTGTATTCATTAAACCATCGTTGCTTGCATCTTGCATCCCGCCTCTGTGTTGTCATAGAACGATCTGACCAGACCATGGATGCAGCGAGTTCAACGAGTCTGACCGAATTCATTTCCCGCAGTATCACGAGAATGGATCAACAAAGAGGAGAACATCTCCAGCACAGATCGGGCAGTACAAGCCCTTGCGACGCAGGTAGCCCAGCTGATCCAACAATTACAACATCTGAGGGTTCCGCTGCGCCCACCTACACCGGCAGTTCAGCCCGCCCCGCCAGGCCGGATTCCCAGCTAGAGCCACGGCTACCGACACCAGAGGGTTATTCAGGTGATCCTGACTATTGCAGAGCCTTTCTTACGAGATGTTCCATGCATTTCTCGTTGCAGCCACGGACCTTCAACCGTGAACAGTCTAAGGTAGCATTCGTACTCACACTGCTATCAGGCAGCGGCTCTTTGGGAACGGCGGTGTGGGCGAACCAGGACCCATGCTGCACCTCTTTCCAGACACTCTCCGAGGAGATGAGAAGGGTCTTCGATCGGGCCGTGGCGGGTAGGGAGGCGGCCAGACTACTCACTGACCTTCGCCAAGGAGACCGTTCAGTATCGGAATACTCCATCCAATTCCGCACTCTGGCCGCAGAGTGTCAGTGGAACGGAGCGCAGTGGGACATGTTCCTGCATGGGCTGGAGGACCGGATCAGAAGGAGATTTATGTTCTGGACCTTCCCAGGAGTTTAAATGGACTAGTGGAACTAGCCTTGAGGGTCGGCGCTCGTCTGAGTCGTATTGGCCGCCGAGCATGCCCTAACAGACCGTATAACGACACGGAGGGCGGGCATGCCAGCGGCGGGAACACGGCCAGTTCAGCCTCCGCTCACGAACCCATGCAGCTGGGAGAGCTCGCCTCTCCCGGGAAGAGAGGAGAGGCGGAGATCCCCAGAACTCTGTCTCTACTGTGGTAGAGCGAGGCCACTTTATCCACTCCTGCCCGGTAAAAGATCAGGCCCGGTAGTAAACATGAGGCTACTATCGGGTGGTGTCACCACAGAGAAGACCTCATCATCTACTCTCCTCCCGGTAAGACTAAGATGGGCCACCCCACACGCCACGACACCCAAGCCTTACTGGACTCAGGAGCAGAGGAGTAATTTCATAGACTTCAAGCTCGCTCACAAACTCCAGATTCCTATCCCTCACTCCCACGCACAAGATATCCGTCAACGCTCTCAATGGTCAAGAACTCCCCAACATTTCTCACACCACTGAACCTATCACACTCATCACTTCTGGCAATCACACTGAGACACTATCATTTCTACTCATGGACTCACCCCTTGCACCATTAGTTCTCGGCCACCCTTGGCTCACCCAACACAACCCCAGAGTTGACTGGGGTCATAACTCTATATCCATGTGGAGTAACAAGTGTCTTGAGTCCTGTTTAGTGTCTGCCTGTTCGTCTGTGTCTGATTCTGTGTTTCTAGAGGAGGCAGTGGATTTGTCTAACGTGCCCGTTGAATACCTCGACCTGAAGGAGGTGTTCAGTAAGTCCCGTGCTGCTTCTCTTCCTCCGCATCGTCCCTATGACTGTGCAGCGAATTATTGCCAGGTGAGTCTCCGCCTAAAGGCAAGTTATATTCACTCTCTGTTCCTGAGAGGAGGCTATGGAGAGATACATCTCTGATTCTCTGGCATCTGGATTCATTCGTCCTTCCTCTTCTCCAGCGGGGCGGGGTTCTTCTTTGTGGGAAAGAAGGACGGATCTCTGCGTCCTTGCGTTGATTACCGTGGGTTGAATAACATCACAGTGAAGAATACCTATCCCTTACCGTTGATGTCCTCAGCCTTTGAAAAGGTTACAGGGAGCATCCGTGTTCACTAAGTTGGATTTACGTAATGCATATCATTTGGTTCGCATAAGGGGACGGACGAATGGAAGACGCGTTTAACACCCCCAGAGGCACTTGAATATTTGGTCATGCCTTTTGGGCTATCCAACTCCCCAGCGGTTTTTTCCAGGCACTCGTCAATGACGTGCTGAGAGATATGATTGATCCAGTTCATATATGTTTACCTGGATGACATACTGATTTTCTTCTTCTCTCCAGGAACACGTTCAGCACGTCAGGCGAGTGCTTCAGAGGTTGTTGGAGAATGGACTTTTTGTCAAGACGGAGAAATGCATTTTCATGCACAATCCGTTCCATTCACTAGGTTACATCGTCTCGACTGAAGTATTCGCATGGATCTGACAAGGTTAAGGCTGTGGTGGATTGGCCAAGCCCAGATTCCCGTAAGGCCCTACAGAGGTTTCTGGGATTCGCCAATTTCTACCGGCTTTTAGTTCGCAACTTTAGTCAGATAGTCGCTCCTCTTACCGCCTTAACCTCCCCCAGAGTGCCGTTCAGGTGGTCTGATACAGCCGAGCTGCATTCGCCAAACTCAAGAGCCGCTTTGTTTCGGCTCCCATCCTCATAGCTCCCGATCCCTCGCGTCAGTTCGTAGTAGAGGTGGACGCTTCCAGAGGTGGGGGTAGGTGCGTACTTTCCCAACGTTCCTCTTCTGACGACAAGATGCACCCTTGTGCGTTCCTTTCCCATCGGTTATCACCTGCGGAGCGCCTCGACATTGGCAACAGAGAGTTGTTGGCAGTGAAGTTAGCACTGGAGGAGTGGCGCCATTGGTTAGAGGGTTCGGGGTACCTTTTATAGTTTGGACCGATCACAAAAATTTGGAATATATCAGAACCGCTAAGCGACTCAACTCCAGACAGGCGCGGTGGGCACTCTTTTCTGACGTTTTGACTTCTCTCTCTCGTATCGCCCGGGTTCCAAGAATGTCAAACCCGATTCCCTTTCTGCATTTTTGACCATTCCGAACCCCATCCACTCCCGAGTACATCCTACCGGGTCCTAGTGGTATCCACACTCACATGGGAGGTTGAATCGAGGTCAAAACGGCCTTAGAAGGGTAACGCCTCCGCCCGGTTGCCCGCCTAATCGGTTGTTTGTGCCGGAGGGGTGTCGGTCCGATGTTATTCGGTGGGGCCATTGCTCCAGCGTGGCGTGTCATCAGGAGTCAGCCTTTTAGCTTTTGGTTAAGCAACGCTTTTGGTGGCCACTGATGGCTCGTGACATTCACAGTTTTGTCTTGGCTTGCTCGGTTTGTGCCACTGGGAAGACTTCTAATCGACCCCCAGATGGGTTACTCCAACCGCTGTCGGTCCCTTCGAGACCCTGGTCCCACATCGCGCTAGATTTTGTTACCGGCCTCCCGCCCTCCCAGGGCAAGACGGTGGTGTTGACCGTGGTGGACCGGTTCTCGAAGCGGCTCATTTATTCCCTTGCCTAAATTTACCATCTGCCAAGGAGAAAGCGGTAGCTGTCGTGGATCACGTCTTTCGCTTACATGGCCTGCCGATGGACGTAGTTTCTGACAGGGCCCCAATTTGTGTCCAAGTTTTGGCAAGAGTTTTGTAGGTTACTGGGAGCGAGTGTCAGCCTGTCTTCAGGGGTTTCATCCCCAGAGCAACGGTCAAGCGGAGAGGGCCAGCCAAGATTTGGAGAGAGTGTTGCGATGTTTGGTTTCTAAGAATCCCTCTTCCTGGAGTCAACAACTCTCTATGGTTGAGTACGCTCACAATTCGTTGCCAGTGGCAGCTACGGTCTCTCTCGTTTGAGTGTAGTTTAGGTTGCCAGCCACCTATCTTTCCCAGTACGGAGTCCGAGGTCACTGTTCCTTCCGCTCACGCTTTCATCCAGAGGTGCCGTCACGCATGGAGCAGAGCCCGTGAGACTCTTCTCCCGGGTGGGGCGCACCAAGGCTAAGGCCGATCGCCACCGGTCAGAAGCCTCCGGTATACGTTGTTGGCCAAAGAGTGTGGCTTTCTACTAAGAACATTCCACTCCGATCCGTTTGAACAAACTTGCCCCCAAATTTATCGGCCCGTTCAGAGTCACCAGGATCATTAGTCGGTGGCGGTCCGGCTCAAGCTTCCTCCGGCGTATAGGAGAATTCATCCTACCTTTCATGTGTCTAAAATAAAACCTGTGTTTCAGGCACGCATTAACCCGCCGGTCCCGGTTCCCCCGCCGCCACGACTTGTTGATGGGAACCCACCTTTTCTGTCAATTGTATTTTGGACTCTAGAAGGAGGACGCGGATTCCAGTACCTGGTGGACTGGGAGGGTTACGGCCCCGGAGGAGAGAAGTTGGGTACCTGCTAGGGACATTCTGGATCACTCCCTTATCGATGATTTCAATCGACAGGTAAATTCGCCTGGGAACGCCAGAGGCGTTCCTAGGGAGAGGAAGTATTGTCACGGTTCATGAATCCACTGCCTCTCTTTCTCTCTCTCTCTCTCTCTCTCTCTCTCTCGTGTTTGTGTGGGCGTGGTTCCCAATCTCGGCCTGATTGTCTGCGCCAGCTGGAACCCTTATCTTCCCTTTATATGTTCTGTAACCAGTGTTTCTTGTTGTCAGATCGTTGTTACTTCCTGAGGTTGTGTCGTGTGTCTGTGCTCTTCTCTCGCCGCCCTTGTGTGGATTATCTGCTGTGCTCCTTCCTACTCATCCGGACACACTCCCTGGATTTCTCAGCACGCTATCAACGGAAGATGTGCCCTAGTCCCTGGGTCGGATTCCGTCTGAGTACAGTCTGTCTGTCCTGTTGCTGTTGTAAAGTGTATTCATTAAACCATCGTTGCTTGCATCTTGCATCCGCCTCTGTGTTGTCACAGTCATAGTATAATAGAGACAGTAGATCAAGCTGGTCTGTCAAAATATAACAGAGACAGTAGTTCTAGCTGGTCTGTCATAATATAATAGAGACAGTAGATCTAGCTGATCTGTCATAATATAATAGAGCCAGTAGATCTGGCTGGTCTGTCATAATACAATAGAGCCAGTAGATCAGCTGGTCTGTCATAATATAGAGACAGTAGATCAAGCTGGTCTGTCAAAATACAATAGAGACAGTAGATCTACCTGGTCTGTCATAATATAATAGAGACAGTAGATCAAGCTGGTCTGTCATAATATAATGGAGACAGTAGATCTAGCTGGTCTGTCATAATATAATGGAGACAGTAGATCAAGCTGGTCTGTCATAATATAATAGAGACAGTAGATCAAGCTGGTCTGTCATAATATAATGGAGACAGTAGATCTAGCTGGTCTGTCATAATATAATAGAGACAGTAGATCCAGCTGGTCTGTTATAATATAATAGAGACAGTTGATCCAGCTGGTCTGTCATAATATAGTAGAGACAGTAGATCTACCTGGTCTGTCATAATATAATAGAGACAGTAGATCAAGCTGGTCTGTCATAATATAATAAGACAGTAGTTCTAGCTGGTCTGTCATAATATAATAGAGACAGTAGTTCTAGCTGGTCTGTCATAATATAATAGAGACAGTAGATCTACCTGGTCTGTCAAAAATATAATAGAGACAGTAGATCAAGCTGGTCTGTCAAAATACAATAGACAGTAGATCTACCTGGTCTGTCATAATAGAGACAGTAGATCAAGCTGGTCTGTCATAATATAATAGAGACAGTAGTTCTAGCTGGTCTGTCATAATATAATAGAGACAGAAGATCTACCTGGTCTGTCAAAATATAATAGAGACAGTAGATCAAGCTGGTCTGTCATAATATAATAGAGACAGTAGATCTAGCTGGTCTGTCAAATATAACAGAGACAGTAGTTCTCGCTGGTCTGTCATAATATAATAGAGACAGTAGATCTAGCTGATCTGTCATAATATAATAGAGACAGTAGATCCAGCTCGTATGTCATAATACAATTGAGACAGTAGATCAAGCTGGTCTGTCAAAATATAACAGAGACAGTAGTTCTAGCTGGTCTGTCATAATATAATAGAGACAGTAGTTCTAGCTGGTCTGTCATAATATAATAGAGACAGTAGATCTAGCTGATCTGTCATAATATAATAGAGCCAGTAGATCTAGCTGGTCTGTCATAATACAATAGAGCCAGTAGATCTAGCGGGTCTGTCAAAATACAATAGAGACAGTAGATCTACCTGGTCTGTCATAATATAATAGAGACAGTAGATCAAGCTGGTCTGTCATAATATAATAGAGACAGTAGATCAAGCTGGTCTGTCAAAATACAATAGAGACAGTAGATCTACCTGGTCTGTCATAATATAATAGAGCCAGTAGATCTACCTGGTCTGTCAAAATACAATAGAGCCAGTAGATCTAGCTGGTCTGTCAAAATACAATAGAGCCAGTAGATCTAGCTGGTCTGTCATAATATAATAGAGACAGTAGATCAAGCTGGTCTGTCAAAATACAATAGAGACAGTAGATCTACCTGGTCTGTCATAATATATAGAGCCAGTAGATCTACCTGGTCTGTCAAAATACAATAGAGCCAGTAGATCTAGCTGGTCTGTCAAAAATACAATAGAGCCAGTAGATCTAGCTGGTCTGTCATAATATAATAGAGACAGTAGATCCAGCTGGTCTGTCATAATATAATGGAGACAGTAGATCCAGCTGGTCTGTCATAATATAATAGAGACAGTAGATCCAGCTGGTCTGTCATAATATAATAGAGACAGTAGATCAAGCTGGTCTGTCATAATATAATAGAGACAGTAGTTCTAGCTGGTCTGTCATAATACAATAGAGACAGTAGATCTAGCTGGTCTGTCATAATACAATAGAGACAGTAGATCTAGCCGATCTGTCATAATACAATAGAGACAGTAGATCTAGCTGGTCTGTCATATTACAATAGAGACAGTAGATCTAGCTGGTCTGTCATAATACAATAGAGACAGTAGATCTAGCTGGTCTGTCATAATATAATAGAGACAGTAGATCTAGCTGGTCTGACAATTTAACAGAGACAGTAGCTATAGCTGGTCTGTCATAGTATAATAGAGACAGTAGATCAAGCTGGTCTGTCATAGTATAATAGAGACAGTAGATCAAGCTGGTCTGTCAATTTAACAGAGACAGTAGCTATAGCTGGTCTGTCATAGTATAATAGAGACAGTAGATCTAGCTGGTCTGTCATAATATAATAGAGACAGTAGATCTAGCTGGTCTGTCATACTACAATAGAGACTGTAGATCTAGCTGGTCTGTCATAATACAATAGAGACAGTAGATCTAGCTGGTCTGTCATAATATAGAGACAGTGGATCTAGCTGGTCTGTCATATTATAATAGAGACAGTAGCTATAGCTGGTCTGTCATAGTATAATAGAGACAGTAGATCAAGCTGGTCTGTCAAAATATAACAGAGACAGTAGATCTAGCTGGTCTGTCATAATATAATAGAGACAGTAGATCTAGCTGATCTGTCATAATATAATAGAGACAGTAGATCTAGCTGGTCTGTCATAATACAATAGCGACAGTAGATCCAGCTGGTCTGTCATAATACAACAGCGACAGTAGATCTAGCTGGTCTGTCATTAATATAATAGAGACAGTAGATCTAGCTGATCTGTCATAATACAATAGAAACAATAGATCTAGCTGGTCTGTCATAATACAACAGCGACAGTAGATCTAGCTGATCTGTCATAATATAATAGAGACAGTAGATCTAGCTGGTCTGTCATAATATAATAGAGACAGTAGATCTAGCTGGTCTGTCATAATATAATAGAGACAGTAGATCTAGCTGATCTGTCATAATACAATAGAGACAGTAGATCTTGCTGGTCTGTGATAATACAATAGAGACTGTAGATCTAGCTGGTCTGTCATAATACACTAGAGACAGTAGATCTAGCTGGTCTGTCATAATATAATAGAGACAGTAGATCTAGCTGGTCTGTCATAATATAATAGAGACAGTAGATCTGGCTGGTCTGTCATAATATAATAGAGACAGTAGATCTAGCTGATCTGTCATAATACAATAGAGACAGTAGATCTACCTGGTCTGTCATAATATAATAGAGCCAGTAGATCTACCTGGTCTGTCAAAATACAATAGAGCCAGTAGATCTAGCTGGTCTGTCAAAATACAATAGAGCCAGTAGATCTAGCTGGTCTGTCATAATATAATAGAGACAGTAGATCAGCTGGTCTGTCATAATATAATAGAGACAGTAGATCCAGCTGGTCTGTAAATAAATAATAGAGACAGTAGATCCAGCTGGTCTGTCATAATATAATAGAGACAGTAGTTCTAGCTGGTCTGTCATAATACAATAGAGACAGTAGATCTAGCTGGTCTGTCATAATACAATAGAGACAGTATATCTAGCCCGATCTGTCATAATACAATAGAGACAGTAGATCTAGCTGGTCTGTCATATTACAATAGAGACAGTAGATCTAGCTGGTCTGTCATAATACAATAGAGACAGTAGATCTAGCTGGTCTGTCATAATATAATAGAGACGTAGATCTAGCTGGTCTGACAATTTAACAGAGACAGTAGCTATAGCTGGTCTGTCATAGTATAATAGAGACAGTAGATCAAGCTGGTCTGTCATAGTATAATAGAGACAGTAGATCAGCTGGTCTGTCAATTTAACAGAGACAGTAGCTATAGCTGGTCTGTCATAGTATAATAGAGACAGTAGATCTAGCTGGTCTGTCATAATATAATAGAGACAGTAGATCTAGCTGGTCTGACAATTTAACAGAGACTGTAGCTATAGCTGGTCTGTCATAATACAATAGAGACAGTAGATCTAGCTGGTCTGTCATAATATAGAGACAGTGGATCTAGCTGGTCTGTCATATTATAATAGAGACAGTAGCTATAGCTGGTCTGTCATAGTATAATAGAGACAGTAGATCAAGCTGGTCTGTCAAAATATAACAGAGACAGTAGTTCTAGCTGGTCTGTCATAATATAATAGAGACAGTAGATCTAGCTGGTCTGTCATAATATAATAGAGACAGTAGATCTAGCTGATCTGTCATAATACAATAGAAACAGTAGATCCAGCTGGTCTGTCATAATACAACAGCGACAGTAGATCTAGCTGGTCTGTCATTAATATAATAGAGACAGTAGATCTAGCTGATCTGTCATAATACAATAGAAACAATAGATCTAGCTGGTCTGTCATAATACAACAGCGACAGTAGATCTAGCTGATCTGTCATAATATAATAGAGACAGTAGATCTAGCTGGTCTGTCATAATATAATAGAGACAGTAGATCTAGCTGGTCTGTCATAATATAATAGAGACAGTAGATCTAGCTGATCTGTCATAATACAATAGAGACAGTAGATATGCTGGTCTGTGATAATACAATAGAGACTGTAGATCTAGCTGGTCTGTCATAATACACTAGAGACAGTAGATCTAGCTGGTCTGTCATAATATAATAGAGACAGTAGATCTAGCTGGTCTGTCATAATATAATAGAGACAGTAGATCTAGCTGGTCTGTCATAATATAATAGAGACAGTAGATCTAGCTGATCTGTCATAATACAATAGAGACAGTAGATCTTGCTGGTCTGTGATAATACAATAGAGACTGTAGATCTACCTGGTCTGTCATAATATAATAGAGACAGTAGATCAAGCTGGTCTGTCAAATATAATAGAAACAGTAGATCTAGCTGGTCTGTCATAATACAATAGCGACAGTAGATCTAGCTGGTCTGTCATAATATAATAGAGACAGTAGATCTAGCTGATCTGTCATAATATAATAGAGACAGTAGATCTAGCTGGTCTGTCATATTATAATAGAGACAGTAGATCTAGCTGATCTGTCATGATACAATAGAGACAGTAGATCTAGCTGGTCTGTCATAATACAATAGAGACAGTAGATCTAGCTGGTCTGTCATAATATAATAGAGAGTAGATCTATCTGGTCTGTCAAAATATAATAGAAACAGTAGATCTAGCTGATCTGTCATATTACAATAGAGACAGTAGATCTAGCTGGTCTGTCATAATACAATAGAGACAGTAGATCTAGCTGGTCTGTCATAATATAATAGAGACAGTAGATCTAGCTGGTCTGTCATAATATAATAGAGACAGTAGATCTAGCTGGTCTGTCATATTATAGAGACAGTAGATCAAGCTGGTCTGTCATAATATAGAGACAATAGCTATAGCTGGTCTGTCATAGTATAATAGAGACAGTAGATCTAGCTGGTCTGTCATAATACAATAGCGACAGTAGATCAAGCTGGTCTGTCATAATATAATAGAGACAGTAGATCTAGCTGGTCTGTCATAATATAATAGAGACAGTAGATCTAGCTGATCTGTCATGATACAATAGAGACAGTAGATCTAGCTGGTCTGTCATAATACAATAGAGACAGTAGATCTAGCTGGTCTGTCATAATATAATAGAGAGTAGATCTAGCTGGTCTGTCATATTATAATAGAGACAGTAGATCTAGCTGGTCTGTCATAATACAATAGAGACAGTAGATCTAGCTGGTCTGTCATAATATAATAGAGACAGTAGATCTAGCTGGTCTGTCATATTTTAATAGAGACAGTAGATCTAGCTGGTCTGTCATAATATAATAGAGACAGTAGTTCTAGCTGGTCTGTCATAATATAATAGAGACAGTAGATCTACCTGGTCTGTCATAATATAATAGAGACAGTAGATCAAGCTGGTCTGTCAAAATACAATAGAGACAGTAGATCTACCTGGTCTGTTTTTTAATATAATAGAGACAGTAGATCAAGCTGGTCTGTCATAATATAATAGAGACAGTAGATCTAGCTGGTCTGTCATAATATAATAGAGACAGTAGATCTACCTGGTCTGTCATAATATAATAGAGACAGTAGATCAAGCTGGTCTGTCAAAATACAAAAGAGACAGTAGCTATAGCTGGTCTGTCATAATATAAGAGAGACAGTAGCTATAGCTGGTCTGTCATAGTATAATAGAGACAGTAGATCAATCTGGTCTGTCATAATAAAATAGAGACAGTAGATCTAGCTGGTCTGTCATATTATAATAGAGACAGTAGATCTAGCTGGTCTGTCATATTATAATAGAGTCAGTAGATCTAGCTGGTCTGTCATAATACAATAGAGACAGTAGATCTACCTGGTCTGTCATAATATAATAGAGACAGTAGATCTACCTGGTCTGTCAAAATATAATAGAGACAGTAGATCAAGCTGGTCTGTCAAAATACAATAGACAGTAGATCTACCTGGTCTGTCATAATATAGAGACAGTAGAGCAAGCTGGTCTGTCATAATATAATAGAGACAGTAGATCTAGCTGGTCTGTCATAATATAATAGAGACAGTAGATCTAGCTGGTCTGTCATAATAGAGACAGTAGATCTAGCTGGTCTGTCATAATATAATAGAGACGGTAGCTATAGCTGGTCTGTCATAGTATAATAGAGACAGTAGATCAAGCTGGTCTGTCAAAATATAACAGAGACAGTAGTTCTAGCTGGTCTGTCATAATATAATAGAGACAGTAGATCTAGCTGATCTGTCATAATGTAATAGAGCCAGTAGATCTAGCTGGTCTGTCATAATACAATAGAGCCAGTAGATCTAGCTGGTCTGTCATAATATAGAGACAGTAGATCAAGCTGGTCTGTCAAAATACAATAGAGACAGTAGATCTACCTGGTCTGTCATAATATAATAGAGACAGTAGATCAAGCTGGTCTGTCATAATATAATGGAGACAGTAGATCTAGCTGGTCTGTCATAATATAATAGAGACAGTAGATCCAGCTGGTCTGTTATAATATAATAGAGACAGTTGATCAGCTGGTCTGTCATAATATAATAGAGACAGTAGATCTAGCTGGTCTGTCATAATATAATAGAGACAGTAGATCTACCTGGTCTGTCATAATATAATAGAGACAGTAGATCAAGCTGGTCTGTCATAATATAATAGAGACAGTAGATCAAGCTGGTCTGTCATAATATAATGGAGACAGTAGATCTAGCTGGTCTGTCATAATATAATAGAGACAGTAGATCCAGCTGGTCTGTTATAATATAATAGAGACAGTTGATCCAGCTGGTCTGTCATAATATAGTAGAGACAGTAGATCTACCTGGTCTGTCATAATATAATAGAGACAGTAGATCAAGCTGGTCTGTCATAATATAATAGAGACAGTAGTTCTAGCTGGTCTGTCATAATATAATAGAGACAGTAGTTCTAGCTGGTCTGTCATAATATAATAGAGACAGTAGATCTACCTGGTCTGTCAAAATATAATAGAGACAGTAGATCAAGCTGGTCTGTCATAATATAATAGAGACAGTAGTTCTAGCCGGTCTGTCATAATATAATAGAGACAGAAGATCTACCTGGTCTGTCAAAATATAATAGAGACAGTAGATCAAGCTGGTCTGTCATAATATAATAGAGACAGTAGATCTAGCTGGTCTGTCAAAATATAACAGAGACAGTAGTTCTCGCTGGTCTGTCATAATATAATAGAGACAGTAGATCTAGCTGATCTGTCATAATATAATAGAGACAGTAGATCCAGCTCGTATGTCATAATACAATTGAGACAGTAGATCTAGCTGGTCTGTCATAATATAATAGAGACAGTAGATCTTGCTGGTCTTTGATAATACAATAGAGACAGTAGATCTACCTGGTCTGTCATAATATAATAGAGACAGTAGATCAAGCTGGTCTGCCAAAATACAATAGAGACAGTAGATCTACCTGGTCTGTCATAATATAATAGAGACAGTAGATCAAGCTGGTCTGTCAAAATATAACAGAGACAGTAGTTCTAGCTGGTCTGTCATAATATAATAGAGACAGTAGTTCTAGCTGGTCTGTCATAATATAATAGAGACAGTAGATCTAGCTGATCTGTCATAATATAATAGAGCCAGTAGATCTAGCTGGTCTGTCATAATACAATAGAGCCAGTAGATCTAGCGGGTCTGTCATAATATAATAGAGACAGTAGATCAAGCTGGTCTGTCAAAATACAATAGAGACAGTAGATCTACCTGGTCTGTCATAATATAATAGAGACAGTAGATCAAGCTGGTCTGTCAAAATATAACAGAGACAGTAGTTCTAGCTGGTCTGTCATAATATAATAGAGACAGTAGATCTAGCTGGTCTGTCATAATATAATAGAGACAGTAGATCAAGCTGGTCTGTCAAAAATACAATAGAGACAGTAGATCTACCTGGTCTGTCATAATATAATAGAGCCAGTAGATCTACCTGGTCTGTCAAAATACAATAGAGCCAGTAGATCTAGCTGGTCTGTCAAAATACAATAGAGCCAGTAGATCTAGCTGGTCTGTCATAATATAATAGAGACAGTAGATCCAGCTGGTCTGTCATAATATAATAGAGACAGTGGATCCAGCTGGTCTGTCATAATATAATAGAGACAGTAGATCCAGCTGGTCTGTCATGATATAATAGAGACAGTAGATCAAGCTGGTCTGTCATAATATAATAGAGACAGTAGTTCTAGCTGGTCTGTCATAATACAATAGATTGACAGTAGATCTAGCTGGTCTGTCATAATACAATAGAGACAGTAGATCTAGCCCGATCTGTCATAATACAATAGAGACAGTAGATCTAGCTGGTCTGTCATATTACAATAGAGACAGTAGATCTAGCTGGTCTGTCATAATACAATAGAGACAGTAGATCTAGCTGGTCTGTCATAATATAATAGAGACAGTAGATCTAGCTGGTCTGACAATTTAACAGAGACAGTAGCTATAGCTGGTCTGTCATAGTATAATAGAGACAGTAGATCAAGCTGGTCTGTCATAGTATAATAGAGACAGTAGATCAAGCTGGTCTGTCAATTTAACAGAGACAGTAGCTATAGCTGGTCTGTCATAGTATAATAGAGACATTACATTACATTTACATTTAAGTCATTTAGCAGACGCTCTTATCCAGAGCGACTTACAAACAGTGCATACACCTTATGACAACCAGTGGAACAGCCACTTGCATCTAAATCTTGTTGGGGGGGTGAGAAGGGGGTGAGAAGGATTACCCTTACTTACCCTATCCTAGAGTATTCCTTGAAGAGGTGGGGTTTCAGGTGTCTCCCGGAAGGTGGTGATTGACTCCGCTGTCCTGGCGTCGTGAGGGAGTTTGTTCCACCATTGGGGGCCAGAGCAGCGAACAGTTTTGACTGGGCTGGCGGGAACTGTACTTCCTCAGTGGTAGGGAGCGAGCAGGCCAGAGGTGGATGAACGCAGTGTCCTTGTTTGGGTGTAGGGCCTGATCAGAGCCTGGAGGTACTGAGGTGCCGTTCCCCTCACAGCTCCGTGGCGAGCACCATGGTCTTATGGCGGATGCGAGCTTCAGCTGAAGCCAGTGGAGAGAGAGCGGAGGAGCGAGGTGGCGTGAGAGAACTTGGGAAGGTTGAACACCAGACGGGCTGCGGCGTTCTGGATGAGTTGTAGGGGTTTAATGGCACAGGCAGGAGCCCAGCCAGCAGCGTTGTGCAGTAATCAGGCGGGGGAGATGACAAGTGCCTGGATTAGGACCTGCGCCGCTTCCTGTGTGAGCAGAATTCGTACTTTGCGGATGTTGTAGAGCATGAACCTACAGGAACGGGACACACCGCCTTGATGTTGAATTGAGCGTCAGGTGTTGTCCAGGATCACGCCAAGGTTCTTAGCGCTCTGGAGGAGGACACAATGGAGTTGTCAACCGTGATGGCGAGATCATGGAGCGGAGCAGTCCTTCCCCGGGAGGAGGAGGAGCTCCGTCTTGCTGAGTTCAGCTTGAGGTGGTGATCCGTCATCACACTGATATGTCTGCCAGACATGCAGAGATGCGGTCGCCACCTGGTCATCAGAAGGGGAAAGGAGAAGATTAATTGTGTCAATCGTCTGCATAGCAATGATAGGAGACCATGTGAGGTTATGACAGAGCCAAGTGACTTGGTGTATAGCGAGAATAAGAGAGGGCCTAGAACAGAGCCCTGGGGACACCAGTGGTGAGCGCGTGGTGAGAGGCAGATTCTCGCCACGCCACCTGTCAGGAGCCCTGTCAGGTAGGACGCAATCAAGCGTGGGCCGCGCCGGAGATGCCCAACTCGGAGAGGGTGGAGAGAGGAGGATCTGATGGTTCACAGTATCGAAGGCAGCCGATAGGTCTAGAAGGATGAGAGCAGAGGAGAGAGAGTTAGCTTTGGCAGTGCGGGCGCCTCCGTGATACAGAGAAGAGCAGTCTCAGTTGAATGACTAGTCTTGAAACCTGACTGATTTGGATCAGAAAGTCATTCTGAAGAGATAGCGTAGAAGCTGGCCAGGGCTGGCAGCGCTCAAGAGTTTTGGAGAAAAGAGAGAAGGGATACTGGTCTGTAGTTGTTGACATCGGAGGGATCGAGTGTAGGTTTTTCAGAAGGGTGCAACTCTCGCTCTCTTGAAGGCAGGAGGGACGTAATAGCCAGCGGTCAGGGATGAGTTGATGAGCGAGGTGAGGTAAGGAGAGGTCTCCGGAAATGGTCTGGAGAAGAGAGGGAGGGGATAGGGTCAAGCGGGCAGGTTGTTGGGCGGCCGGCCGTCACAAGGCGGATTTCATCTGGAGAGAGAGGGGAGAAGAGGTCAGAGCATAGGGGTAGGGCAGTGTGGGCAGAACCAGCAGTGTCGTTTGACTTAGCAAGCGAGGATCGGATGTCATCGACCTTCTTTTCAAAATGGTTGACGAAGTCATCTGCAGAGGGGAGGAGGGAGGGGTTTCAGGAGGAGGAGAAGGTGGCAAAGAGCTTCCCTAGGGTTAGAGGCAGATGCTTGGAATTTAGAGTGGTAGAAAGTGGCTTTAGCAGCAGACAGAGGAGGAAAATGTGAGAGGAGGAGAGTGAAAAGGATGCCAGGTCCGCAGGGGCGAGTTTTCCTCCATTTCCTAGCTCGGCTGCCCCGAAAGCCCTGTTCTGTGAGCTCGCAATGAGTCGTCGAGCCACGGAGCGGGAGGGGAGGACCGAGCCGGCCTGGAGGATAGGGGACATAGGGAGTCAAAGGATGCAGTAAAGGGAGGGAGAGGAGGGTTGAGGAGGCAGAATCAGGAGATAGGTTGGAGAAAGTTTGAGCAGAGGAAGAGAAGATAGGATGGAAGAGGAGAGAGTAGCGGGGAGAGAGAGCGAAGGTTGGGACGGCGCGATACCATCCGAGTAGGGGCAGTGTGGGGAAGTGTTGGATGAGAGCGAGAGGGAAAAGGATACAAGGTAGTGAGTGGAGACTTGGAGGAGTTGCAATGAGGTTAGTGGAAGAACAGCATCTAGTAAAGATGAGGTCAAGCGTATTGCCTGCCTTGTGAGTAGGGGGAAGGTGAGAGGGGTGAGGTCAAAGGAGAGGGGTGGAAGAAGGAGGCAGAGAGGAATGAGTCAAAGGTAGGCGATGGGGAGGTTAAAGTCGCCCAGAACTGTGAGAGGTGAGCCGTCCTCAGGAAAGGAGCTTATCAAGGCATCAAGCTCATTGATGAACTCTCGGGAACCTGGAGGGGCGATAAATGATAAGGATGTTAAGCTTGAAAGGGCTGGTAACTGTGACAGCATGGAGGGTCAAAGGAGGGCAATAGACAGATGGGTAAGGGGAGAAGAAAGACCACTTGGGAGAGATGAGGATCCCGGTGCCACCACCCCTGACCAGAAGCTCTCGGGGTGTGCGAGAACACGTGGGCGGACGAGGAGAGCAGTAGGAGTAGCAGTGTTATCTGTGGTGATCCATGTTTCCGTCAGTGCCAAGAAGTCAAGGGACTGGAGGGAGGCATAGGCTGAGATGAACTCTGCCTTGTTGGCCGCAGATTGGCAGTTCCAGGAGGCTACCAGGGACCTGGAACTCCACGTGGGTCGTAAATACGCTGGGACCACCAGGTTAGGGTGGTCGCGGCCCACGCGGTGTGGAGCGTTTGTATGGTCTGTGCAGAGAGGAGAGAACAGGGATAGACAGACACATAGTTGACAGGCTACAGAAAAGGCTACGCTAATGCAAGGAAATTGGAATGACAAGCAGACTACACGTCTCGAATGTTCAGAAAGTTAAACTTACGAGACAGTAGATCTAGCTGGTCTGTCATAATATAATAGAGACAGTAGATCTAGCTGGTCTGTCATACTACAATAGAGACTGTAGATCTAGCTGGTCTGTCATAATACAATAGAGACAGTAGATCTGGCTGGTCTGTCATAATATAGAGACAGTGGATCTAGCTGGTCTGTCATATTATAATAGAGACAGTAGCTATAGCTGGTCTGTCATAGTATAATAGAGACAGTAGAATCAAGCTGGTCTGTCAAAATATAACAGAGACAGTAGTTCTAGCTGGTCTGTCATAATATAATAGAGACAGTAGATCTAGCTGGTCTGTCATAATATAATAGAGACAGTAGATCTAGCTGATCTGTCATAATACAATAGAAACAGTAGATCAGCTGGTCTGTCATAATATAATAGAGACAGTAGATCCAGCTGGTCTGTCATAATATAATAGAGACAGTAGATCAAGCTGGTCTGTCACTAATATAATAGAGACAGTAGTTCTAGCTGGTCTGTCATAATACAATAGAGACAGTAGATCTAGCTGGTCTGTCATAATGCAATAGAGACAGTAGATCTAGCCGATCTGTCATAATACAATAGAGACAGTAGATCTAGCTGGTCTGTCATATTACAATAGAGACAGTAGATCTAGCTGGTCTGTCATAATACAATAGAGACAGTAGATCTAGCTGGTCTGTCATAATATAATAGAGACAGTAGATCTAGCTGGTCTGACAATTTAACAGAGACAGTAGCTATAGCTGGTCTGTCATAATATAATAGAGACAGTAGATCTAGCTGGTCTGAC
>NW_026288957.1:90000-122700 GCF_023373465.1 Oncorhynchus keta | reverse complement strand
TTCACCCTTCCTCCCTCCTTTTCCCTTCCTTTCACCCTTCCTCCCTCCTTTTCCCTTCCCTTTCACCCTTCCTCCCTCCTTTTCCTTCCCGTTCCTCCCTTCCTCCCTCCTTTTCCCTTCCTGTTTCACCCTTCCTCCCCCTCCTTTTTCCTTTCCTTTCACCCTTCCTCCCTCCTTTTCCCTTCCGTTCCCTCCCTTCCTCCCTCCCCTCCTTTTCCCTTCCCGTTCACCCTTCCTCCCTCCTTTTCCCTTCCCCCTTCCCCCTTCCTCCCTCCTCCTTTTCCCCTTCCTCCCTCCTTCACCCTTCCCTCCTCCCTCCTTTTTTCCCTTTCACCCTTCACCCTCCCTTTTTCCTCCTTTCACCTTCCTCCCTTTTTCCTTCCGTTCACCCTTCCTCCCTCCTTTTCCCTTCCGTTCACCCTTCCTCCCCTCCTTCCTCCTCCCCCTTCCTTTCACCCTTCCTCCCTCCCCTCCCTTTGTTTTCCCCCTTTTTCCTTTTCCTTTTCTTACCCCTTCCTCCCTTTCCTTTTCCCTTCCCTTTCACCCTTCCTCCCTCCCTTTTTTCCCTTCCCTTTCACCCTTCCTCCCCTCCTTTTTCCTTCCTCCTTTTCACCCTTCCTCCCTTCCTTTTCCCTTTCCTTTCACCCTTCCTCCCTCCTCCTTTTTCCCTTTCCCTTTCCTTTGCCCTTCCTCCCTCCTTTTCCCTTCCCCGTCACCCTTCCTCCTCCTCCTTTTCCCTTCCTTGTTTCACCCTTCCTCCCTCCTTTTTCCTTTCCTGTTCACCCTTCCTCCCTCCTTTTTCCTTTCCCGTTCACCCCTCCCTCCTTCTTTTCCCTTCCCTCCTTCACCCTTCCTCCTCCCCTCCTTTTCCCTTCCTGTTCACCCTTCCTCCCTCCTTTTCCCTTCCCTTTCACCCTTCCTCCCTCCTTTTCCCTTCCCGTTCCCTCCTTTTCCCTTCCTCCCTCCGTTTTCCTTTTCCGTCTTCCTCCCTCTCGTCCTCCTCTCTCCATCCCTGTTTATCCAGAACATGTTGGTGGAGAAGGTGGATCAGATGATGGAGTGGAGCTCCAGGCGTTCCGTGATCCGGATGAACGCGATAAGTTCCGGAGGTTCGTCAAGGCCCCGCCCCGGAACTACTCGGTCATCGTGATGTTCACTGCGCTGCAGCCACAGAGGCAGTGCTCCGTCTGCAGGTAGGGAACCCCTCCGCGCCGCCACACGACCACAGACAGGAGGCGCTATGCTACACAGCACTGTGTACAGTTTTTGCAGGTTTTTGCTCCAGCCCAGTGTGTTGAGACCATGTGAAATACACTTGAAATAAATAGTGATTTAATTTGAAGATCAGGATGAGCTGTTTATTTGAATCAGGGATGCAGCAGGTAGCCTGGCGGTCAGAGGGTTGTGCCAGTAACCCGAAGATGGCTGGTTAGAATACCCGACAAGGTGAAAGACATGTGGATGATAGTTTGATCCAGGGGCGCTGTACTACTATGTCTGGCCCTGTAAAACAACACATTTCACTGCACCTTTCTGGCCTGTATGACAATAAAACATAGATTTATGTGATTATCTTGGAACAAAATGATGCACACACAGCAACCCTTCAGGCCTGGAGTTTCCCACCTCGGCCCAATCAGTCAATACAAGATAATACAAATCAATCATACAGTTGATGAAAGAGACCAAACAGAATAAAGAAAAGTATGATGACCGTTTGACCTCTAATGATGACCCATCAACAACTCTACAGAACAGTCAGTCTATTCAGTCTAGATCTACGTTTAGGTATAGGGGAGTTTAAAGACAACGACATAGGCTGAAGTCATCATGCCCTTTGACCTCAGTGATGACCCATCAACAACTCTACAGAACAGTCAGTCTATTCAGTCTAGATCTACGTTTAGGTATAGGGGAGTTTAAAGACAACGACATAGGCTGAAGTCATCATGCCCTTTTGACCTCTAGTGATGACCCATCAACAACTCTACAGAACAGTCAGTCTATTCAGTCTAGATCTACGTTTAGGTATAGGGGAGTTTAAAGACAACGACATAGGCTGAAGTCATCATGCCCTTTTGACCTCTAGTGATGACCCATCAACAACTCTACAGAACAGTCAGTCTATTCAGTCTAGATCTACGTTTAGGTATAGGGGGGAGTTTAAAGACAATGACATAGGCTGAAGTCATCATGCCCTTTTGACCTCTAGTGATGACCCATCAACAACTCTACAGAACAGTCAGTCTATTCAGTCTAGATCTACGTTTAGGTATAGGGGGGAGTTTAAAGACAACGACATAGGCTGAAGTCATCATGCCCTTTTGACCTCTAGTGATGACCCATCAACAACTCTACAGAACAGTCAGTCTATTCAGTCTAGATCTACGTTTAGGTATAGGGGGGAGTTTAAAGACAATGACATAGGCTGAAGTCATCATGCCCTTTTGACCTCTAGTGATAGTCCATCAACCTGCCAGTCTGTTCAGTCTAGATCTATGTTTGGCTATGACATAGACGGCAGTCAACATGACCTATTGACCTGTAGTGATGACCTCCAGACAGTGATCTACTCTACATAACTGCCAGTGTGTTCAGTCTAGATCTCTGTTTTGGGGCCCAGTGTCTCACCAGGGTGTTTCTCTCCTCAAGGAGCCTTCACACAGAGAACCCCTCACACGGAGAACCCCTCACACGGAGAACCCCTCACATGGAGAACCCCTCACACGGAGAACCACTCACACAGAGAACCCTTCACACGGAGAACCCCTCACACGGAGAACCGTTCACACGGAGAACCCAGCCGTTCGCTTCATTGAATAAAGATGATGCCGACCAGGGAATAATCATGTGTCCGTACGGAAATAGAGGAAGTTAATTTAATCCACACTGACCTTTCCCACTCCCATCATCCTCTCTGTTTCCCGTGACCCATAATGCTTTTTTAATCATCTGCTGTCGACTCAAATCACTTAATTATTTATCTCTCTCTCTCTGTTCCTGTTGTTTTTGTTTTTCCCTCTCCCTCTCTTCCTGCTCTCAACGACGGCAGGGCCAACCTCCACGTATGCATTTATATATCCATTCATATTAAAATGATTCATCTTAACCAGGAAACAAGGTTTCCTTTCAATTTGAGGATGTCACTCCGAAGCGCATTAGTTAATGTCACGCGCCAGCTCTCTGCTTCGCAATTGGAACGGACCATTTGCATAAACGATACCATCGCGTCGCTATTCAGCGAGCGCCCAAGACACATTTTGGGTTGACCCCCCCGCCAGCGTTCAAAGTACAGACGGGCACCGGGAGGGACTGCTAATCGCCGGGGTCCTCGCACTGCCATCACTCTTTCTTTCATTCTTCTCTCTCTCTTTTCTTTACCACTCTCTCTTTGTTCGTTTCCTTCTCTCCGTCTCAGTTCCTCTCTCTCTCTCTCTCCCTCCAATGACAGTACGATTTAAAGTGCACTGTGCTGAAAGCTACTAATTGTTTACAGACTTTAATCACCAAAAGAGCCACCAAGCACAACGCTCTCTGAAGAGACACACTACGTAGAGCAGCGCAGAGCGCGCAACACCCCACACCATATCACTTATGGAGGAGCATGAATAGTACATGAAGTCAATGCAACATTGATGCAAGTCGACATGCAATTTATGGCACTTGTGTTTAATTCCCAACAGAAACGAGTGTTTTGCTACTTGTTTTATTCATGATTTTCTGTTGTCCCGTTTGTTAATTCATGTACTGTAACGTGTGGCAGAGGACATTAAAGTTGTCAGAGGACATTAACGTTGTGGCCAGACGTTGGCGCTGCGACTTTACGAAGCCATCTGGAGTAAACATGCTTTTATGAGGTTATTTGAGCTCTAAATGGGAAGCTTCAAGACTTCCACAGGCCCAAACTCTCTTTCCACTAGTTTTAAGTTGACTTTTAACTAGGGCTGCATAATTCCTGAACTTTCAATACATTCCTGGTGTTTCCGGTATCCTCTTGGAGAATTCCCAGAAACAGGAGGGGAATATAAAATCCAGAATCATCCAACAAGGATTTCTGGAGAACCGGTGAATTTATTGAGCGTTTCAGGGATTTTGTAACCCTACTTTCAACTCTATTACGTCACATTATATAGAGAAGTTTGCTGTACATTCATTTCCATCTTCTTATCCACCACTGTGACAGAGCTGGCGGGCCCACCGCTGTCTGTATTTACCCGTGACAGGTTGAGTGGCTATGGCTCAATTTGCAAAATGTCTGCCGTAATTTCCCCTCTAATTGGCCCGTTTTATTTATTTGTTGTTATGGTTTCCCTGTCATGCCAGTGTGGGGGAACTGCGACAGGCATAAGAAGTGGCAGCAGCGCCAGAGTTAAAAGGAAAGCGATGGGTAGAGACGGTGGTTCGTCGGGATGTTTTCCTCGTCTGTCCAGGACAGGATAGAGCAGCAGTAATTACAGCTGTAGCGACATTCTTCTCACGGCGTCGTTATCCTTCTCTCTCTGGGGAGGAACATGTGGCATGAGTATCTCTCTCTCTCTCTCGTCCGTCTCTTACTCAAGCCAACGTGGCCATGATCATCACCAGCATTTACTCATCTGTTTCTTCTTCCCTCTCTCCTCTCTTGCTCTCCCTCTCTTGTTCAATTTCCTTTTGCCTTCGTTTCTGCCCCTCTGTCTTCCTCTCCTCTTTTTCCACTCTATTTTCTCCCCCCGTCCCCTCTCTCTCTCTCTCCCTCTCCCTCTCTCTCTCTCTCTCTCTCTCTCTCCTCTCTCTCTCTTCCTCTCTCTCTCTCTCTCCCTCCCCTCTCTCCCTCCCCTCTCTCTCTCTCTCTTCCTCTCTCTCCTTCACTCTCTCTCGCTTTCTTCTCTTCCGCTCTCTCACTCTCACTCTCTCTCTTCCTCTCTCTCTCTCTCTCTCCCTCCCTCCCTCCCCCTGTCTTTTTAACAGACAAGCTAACGAGGAGTACCAGGTGCTGGCTAACTCCTGGCGCTACTCTTCAGCTTTCTGTAACAAACTCTTCTTCACCGTGGTGGACTATGATGAGGGGGCGGACGTCTTTCAGCAGGTAACCGTCTGGATCTACCCCAGCACCCCTCCCTCCAACCGTCCCCCTCTCCGTTCCCCCGCTCGCTCCCTCCATCCCCAAAGCCCTCATTTCCATGTTCATAGTTTCCTGTCAGCCTCTGCGCGGAGACACAGCATGCTAATTAGCACGCAGGTCACATTTTAAAGGAGAGATGAATCATTGAAATAAGGTAAATGAATCAGAGGTGGCTGACAGGCTCTCTGCATGGTTTTATTTACCCACGGCTCGCCGTCCGGCGGCCGTTTTAAGATCAGGCCACTTGGGGGAGAGTTTGGGCTTTAACATCAGCTGAACATTGTTTTGGACGTGCCTCTGATTGTCCATTATATATATATACGATAGTGTCGGATGACATTTAGTGAAGTACTCACATACACAAACGCTCATGTACCTTGCAATGGATGTTTAGTCTTTATTTAGATGAGCTATCTTATCCAACCCACATACTGTACTCCTGACTCAGTCCATACACACCCTGCATACTGTACTCCTGACTCAGTCCATACACACCCTGCATACTGTACTCCTGGCTCAGTCCATACACACCCACATACTGTACTCCTGACTCAGTCCATACACACCCTGCATACTGTACTCCTGACTCAGTCCATACACACCCACCCACATACTGTACTCCTGACTCAGTCCATACACACCCTGCATACTGTACTCCTGACTCAGTCCATACACACCCTGCATACTGTACTCCTGACTCAGTCCATACACACCCACATACTGTACTCCTGACTCAGTCCATACACACCCTGCATACTGTACTCCTGACTCAGTCCATACACACCCTGCATACTGTACTCCTGACTCAGTCCATACACACCCTGCATACTGTACTCCTGACTCAGTCCATACACACCCTGCATACTGTACTCCTGACTCAGTCCATACACACCCACATACTGTACTCCTGACTCAGTCCATACACACCCTGCATACTGTACTCCTGACTCAGTCCATACACACCCACATACTGTACTCCTGACTCAGTCCATACACACCCTGCATACTGTACTCCTGACTCAGTCCATACACACCCACATACTGTACTCCTGACTCAGTCCATACACACCCTGCATACTGTACTCCTGACTCAGTCCATACACACCCACATACTGTACTCCTGACTCAGTCCATACACACCCTGCATACTGTACTCCTGACTCAGTCCATACACACCCTGCATACTGTACTCCTGACTCAGTCCATACACACCCTGCATACTGTACTCCTGACTCAGTCCATACACACCCTGCATACTGTACTCCTGACTCAGTCCATACACACCCACATACTGTACTCCTGACTCAGTCCATACACACCCACATACTGTACTCCTGACTCAGTCCATACACACCCTGCATACTGTACTCCTGACTCAGTCCATACACACCCACATACTGTACTCCTGACTCAGTCCATACACACCCACATACTGTACCCTGACTCAGTCCATACACACCCTGCATACTGTACTCTGACTCAGTCCATACACACCCTGCATACTGTACTCCTGACTCAGTCCATACACACCCACATACTGTACTCCTGACTCAGTCCATACACACCCACATACTGTACTCCTGACTCAGTCCATACACACCCACATACTGTACTCCTGACTCAGTCCATACACACCCTGCATACTGTACTCCTGACTCAGTCCATACACACCCACATACTGTACTCCTGACTCAGTCCATACACACCCTGCATACTGTACTCCTGACTCAGTCCATACACACCCACATACTGTACTCCTGACTCAGTCCATACACACCCACATACTGTACTCCTGACTCAGTCCATACACACCCACATACTGTACTCCTGACTCAGTCCATACACACCCACATACTGTACTCCTGACTCAGTCCATACACACCCACATACTGTACTCCTGACTCAGTCCATACACACCCTGCATACTGTACTCCTGACTCAGTCCATACACACCCACATACTGTACTCCTGACTCAGTCCATACACACCCTGCATACTGTACTTGACTCAGTCCATACACACCCACATACTGTGGTATCATACACACCATATGTCACTGTACTTGACTGTACTAATCCATACATTTGTAACTCAGTCCATACACACTTTGTAATAGATCAGTCCATACACACCCTGGGGTGTTGTACACACCCACATATAGACTCAGTCCATACACACGGCATACTGTACTCCTGACTCAGTCCATACACACCCTGTAACATACTGTACTTGACTCAGTCCATACACACCCTGTACTGTATCCTGATTGTCCGTCCATACACACCAGTCAGCACCCTGACTGTACACACTGCATACTGTACTCCTGCTCAGTCCATACACACCCACATACTGTACTACTCAGTCCATACACCCCTGCATACTGGGAGATTGTCCATACACACCCACATACGGTACTCCTGACTCAGTCCATACACACCCTGCTTGTCCCTGGGGTTGTCCATACACACCCACATACTTTCCTGACAGTCCATCACACCCTGCATACTGTACTCCTGACTCAGTCCATACACACCCTGCATGGGTGTACTCCTGACTGTCCATACACACCCACATACTGTACTCCTGACTCAGTCCATACACACCCCACATACTGTCTCCTGACTCAGTCCATACACACCCACATACTGTACTCACTCAGTCCATACACACCCGCATACAGTGACTCAGTCCATACACACCCACATACTGTACTCCTGACCAGTCCATACACACCATATACTGTACTCTGATTCAGTCCATACACACCCACATACTGTACTCCTGACTCAGTCCATACACACCCACATACTGTACTCCTGACTCAGTCCATACACACCCACATACTGTACTCCTGACTCAGTCCATACACACCCTGCATACTGTACTCCTGACATGTCCATAAACATGTGAAGCTTCCCTGCATACTGTATCCTGACTCAGTCCATACAACCCACATATGTACTCCTGACTCAGTCCATACACACCCTGCATACTGTACTCCTGACTCAGTCCATACACACCCACATACTGTACTCCTGACTCAGTCCATACACACCCTGCATACTGTACAAGTCCATACACACCCACATACTGTACTCCTGACTCAGTCCATACACACCCTGCATACTGTACCCTGACTCAGTCCATACACAGCATACTTAATCCTGACTCAGTCCATAAATACATACACTCCTGACTCAGTCCATACACACCACATACTGTACTCCTGACTCAGTCCATACACACCCTACATACTGTACAGATCACTGTCCTGACTCAGTCCATACACACCCACATACTGTACTCCTGACTCAGTCCATACACACCCTGCATACTGTACTTGACTCAGTCCATACACACCCACATCTGTACTCCTGACTCAGTCCATACACACCCTGCATACTTGTCCATATAATACTGACTCCTGACTCAGTTCTACACACCCTGTACTGTACTCCTGATCAGTCCATACACACATACTGTACTCCTGACTCAGTCCATACACACCCTGGAGGACTCCTGACTGGGTCCATACACACCCTGCAATGTACTCCTGACTTGAATACACACCCACATACTGTAACCTGATCCTACACTTTGTTCTCCTGAAAGAGTCCATACACACCCACATACTGTACTCCTGAGGAGTCCATACACACCTGCATACTGTACACAAGTGATTCCATACACACCCTGCATACTGTACTCACTCAGTCCATACACACCCACATACTGTACTCCTGACTCAGTCCATACACACCCTGCATACTGACTTGACTCAGTCCATACACACATAGTACTCCTGACTCAGTCCATACAGCATATATCCTGACTCAGTCCATACACACCCACAGATACTTTGATACAGACCCTGCATACTGTACTCCTGACTCAGTCCATACACACCCACATACTGTACTCCTGACTCAGTCCATACACACCCTGCATACTATCCTGACTCAGTCCATACACACCCTGCATACTGTACTCCTGAAGTCCATACACACCCACATACTGTACTGACTCAGTCCATACACACCCACATACTGTACTCCTGACTCAGTCCATACACACCCACATACTGTACTCCTTACTCAGTCCATACACACCCTGCATACTGTACTCCTGACTCAGTCCATACACACCCACATACTGTACTCCTGACTCAGTCCATACACACCCGCATACTGTACTCCTGATTCAGTCCATACACACCCACATACTGTACACTCAGTCCATACACACCCACATACTGTACTCCTGACTCAGTCCATACACACCCACATACTGTACTCCTGACTCAGTCCATACACACCCTGCATACTGTACTCCTGACTCAGTCCATACACACCCTGCATACTGTACTGGGACTCAGTCCATACACACCCACATACTGTACTCCTGACTCAGTCCATACACACCCTGCATACTGTACTCCTGACTCAGTCCATACACACCCACATACTGTACTCACTCAGTCCATACACACCCACATACTGTACTCCTGACTCAGTCCATACACACCCACATACTGTACTCCTGACTCAGTCCATACACACCCTGCATACTGTACTCCTGACTCAGTCCATACACACCCACATACTGTACTCCTGACTCAGTCCATACACACCCTGCATACTGTACTCCTGACTCAGTCCATACACACCCTGCATACTGTACTCCTGACTCAGTGCATACACCCCTGCATACTGTACTCCTGACTCAGTCCATACACACCCACATACTGTACTCCTGACTCTCCATACACACCCACATACTGTACTCCTGACTCAGTCCATACACACCCTGCATACTGTACTCCTGACTCAGTCCATACACACCCCACATACTGTACTCCTGACTCCCATACACACCCACATACTGTACTCCTGACTCAGTCCATACACACCCACATACTGTACTCCTGACTCAGTCCATACACACCCACATACTGTACTCCTGACTCAGTCCATACACACCCACATACTGTACTCCTGACTCAGTCCATACACACCCTGCATACTGTACCCTGACTCAGTCCATACACACCCACATACTGTACTCCTGACTCAGTCCATACACACCCACATACTGTACTCCTGACTCAGTCCATACACACCCTGCATACTGTACTCCTGACTCAGTCCATACACACCCTATTGTACTCTGACTCAGTCCATACACACCCTGCATACTGTACTCCTGACTCAGTCCATACACACCCACATACTGTACTCCTGACTCAGTCCATACACACCCTGCATACTGTACTCCTGACTCAGTCCATACACTACCCTGCATACTGTACTCCTGACTCAGTCCATACACACCCTGCATCAGTACTCTGAAGGTATAATCCATATTATAAACGGAGTTTGTCCAGCCCTCAATTCTGATTGGCCTGGTATATCAGACCATATGTCACGGGTATTACTGTACTAATTACATTTGTAACCAGTTTATAATAGCGATAAGGCACCTCTGGGGTTTGTGGTATATAGCCAATATACCACGGCTCTGTGTCCAGGCGCGTTGTGTCGCCAGAGGAACCGTGGTATATTGTCCGTAGCAGCCACTGTCACTGCAGGCTGGCAGCTAGATAAACACCCGTGTGGGAGATTGATACGAGTCGGTTCTGCGCAACCAACCTCTTTCCCTGGGGTTGTCATTATTTTCCCAGGGTGCATCCATAGGTGGGCCGTGGGCGAAGCCCGTGTGGGCGTATGTCATGTCACCGGGCCCGGAGTTTCTTACAGTACATCACCGCCTGCTGTGTCACTCAGTGCAGACCTCGATACAGTGGGAAAACGACCCCCAACACATAAATAAGATATTCCACATCGCCATAGCAACTCAGCACCAGAGAAACCCATAATAGAACTTTGGTTTCTTATCACTAACAGTCCATGACAATAAACAGATGTGAAGCTTCCAACCGCCCATTACCATAGCCAATGAGCAATTAATCTGGGTTAAATACTCACCCCTGAGGTACGCCTCACACTCTCCACTCGAGCAATTATGCGATTACGGGCCTCTAAGATTAAAAGGACATGTAATTAAATGCAGATCACTTTGTCTAGCTTTTCTTTTGTTATAATGGAGAGAGTGCTAATGTGGTACTCCTAATGGGCGAATCACCTCTACGCTCCAGGGAGGATGCGGTGGGCTCGTT
The DNA here is from genome assembly GCF_023373465.1 of Oncorhynchus keta. Lineage (NCBI taxonomy): Eukaryota > Metazoa > Chordata > Actinopteri > Salmoniformes > Salmonidae > Oncorhynchus > Oncorhynchus keta. Next base: position 111,424 of record NW_026288957.1, on the reverse strand, counting down.
TCACGCAATTAATAGAAATAACCTCTGTAACGATCCTCACTTTGTTCTCTGTGAGTTTGGACTGGGGAGGAGGTGGGAATAGTCTGACTTTTTAGTTGATTTGAATTGCAGGAAGAGGGGTTTGAAAAGCAAACCGAGTGGAAAGAGAGAGACTGAGAAGCACACAGAGGAGAGGTATCGACACAAGTAGATAGAGATATATCTACCATTTTAGAGACAGAATCGGGCAAGACAGATACAGATTGAGGGAAAGATAGAGAGAGAAACAATTGAGAGAATACTTTTGAGAGAGAGGGAATATCGTTGAGCCCTGTTGAAAGAGAGGGAGGAGGCAGACACCTAACATAATAAGTACACAGTGTGCATGCCTATCCATTCATTAGGCCTAATGGCCAGCCTGTGAAGAGGGAGAGTGTAGTAATTAGGTGTATGTTAGTGCCACCAGTGAGTTCTCTGCACCGTGCTCCTCCCTCCCTGGGTAGGTGGCCTCATGGCCAGTCACATCATGTGGTGGGCCCCTGCCATAACACCACTGGGGAAAGGGAACTGTTTATAGGGGATGTTTTTGTAGGGGCAGTGGTATATATGCACACGTCATGTAATTGGGGTTCTCACCACTTCTCTTGATTCTCTCTCTGCCTTTTCCACCTATGTCCCTCCCTCCTCCCTCCCTCCTCCCTCCCTCCCTCCCTCCCTCCCTCCTCCTCCTCCCTACTGTATCTATCCCTCCCTCCCTCCTCCCTCCCTACTGTATCTCCTCCCTCTCTCCTCCTCTCTCCTCTCCTCTCCCTCCCTACTGTATCTCCCTCCCTCCCTCCCTCTCCTCCCCTCCCTACTGTATCTATCCCTCCCTCTCTCTCTCCTCCCTACTGTATCCTCCCTCTCTCCTCCTCCCTCCTCCCCTCTCTCTCTTCCTCCCTCTTGCATCTCCCTCCCTCTCTCCTCCTACCTCTATATCTGTCCCCCTCCCTCTCTCTCTCTCTCCTCTCCCTACTATATCTGTCTCCCCTCCTCTCTCTCTCTCTATCTGTCCCCTCCTTCTCCTCTCTCCTCCTCCTACCTACTATATCTGTCTCCCTCCTCCTACCTACTATATCTGTCCCCTCCCTCTCTCTCTCCTCCTCCTCCTACCTATCTATATCTGTCCCCCTCCTTCTCTCTCTCTCCTCCTACCTACTATATCTGTCCCCCCCCTCTCTCTCTCTCTCCTCCTACCTACTATATCTGTCCCCCCTCCCTCTCTCTCTCTCCTCCTACCTACTATATCTGTCCCCCTCCCTCTCTCTCTCCTCCTACCTACTATATCTGTCCCCCTCCCTCTCTCTCTCTCTCTCCTACCTACTATATCTGTCCCCTCCCTCCTCTCTCCTCCTACCTACTATATCTGTCCCCCTCCCTCTACCTACTATATCTGTCCCCCTCCCTTCTCTCTCTCTACTCCTCCCTACTATATCTGTCCCCCCTCCCTCTCTCTCTCTTTCTCTCCTCCTACCTACTATATCTGTCCCCCCTCCCTCTCTCTCTCTCCTCCTACCTACTATATCTGTCCCCCCTCCCTCTCTCTCTCCTCCTACCTTCTATATCTGTCCCCCCTCCTTCTCTCTCTCCTCCTACCTACTATATATGTCCCCCTTCCTTTCTCTCTCTCCTCCTACCTACTATATCTGTCCCCCTTCCCTTTCTCTCTCTCTCCTACCTACTGTATCTATCACCAATCCTTTCCTCTCTTTTTTCTCTCCCTCCATCTCCCTCTGTCTCTCTCCTCTCTCCCCTCTGTCTCTCTTTCTCTCTCTCTTTTTCTCTCTCTTTTTCTCTATCTTTTCTCTCTCTTTTTCTCTTTCTCTCTCCCTCTCTCTCTCTTTTTCCCTCCCTCCCTCCCTCCCTCCAGCTGAATATGAACTCAGCCCCTACCTTCATGCACTTCCCAGCTAAGGGGAAGCCTAAGAGGGCAGACACCTTTGACCTCCAGCGGATCGGCTTTGCCTCGGAGCAGCTGGCCAAGTGGATCGCAGACCGCACCGACGTACAGGTGAGAATTCCCCCTTTAACATAATACACCTGTGATGATTGTACAGGTGACATAAGACCCGGGTTCAAATAGTTTTCTGTCAGCTGCGCCTGATCGGGCTTGCCTGGAGCAATGGAGCTAATGGAATTTAGCAGGCTCAATCGAACGTTCAACATATTTGGAAGACAAACAAATACTCTTTAAACCCAGGCCTGCCTATAACATTTTTATTTATTTATTTATTTTAAACTAAACCCCCTTTTCTACCCAATTTCGTGGTATCCAACTATTAGTAGTTACTATCTTGTCTCATCGCTACAACTCCCCTACGGGCTCGGGAAAGACGAAGGTTGAAAGTCATGCATCCTCCGAAACACAACCCAACCAAGTCGCACTGCTTCTTAACACAGTGCGCATCCAACCCGGAAGCCAGCCGCACCAATGTGTCGGAGGAAACACCGTGCACCTGGCGACCTGGTTAGCATGCACTGCGCGCCACAGGAGTTGCTAGTGCGCGATGAGACAAGGATTTCCCTACCGGCCAAACCCTCCCTAACCCGGATGATGCTGGGCCAATTGTGTGTCGCCCCATGAACCTCCCGGTCACGGCCGGCTGCGACAGAGCCTGGGCGCGAACCCAGGGTCTCTGGTGGCACAGCCAGCACTGCGATGCAGTGTCCTAGACCACTGCGCCATCCGGGAGACCCCGCCTATCACATTTTAAACCTTTTACAAAGTGCACACACAACTATTTACCTGTCACAAAACAGACAAGTATCACAAAAACATATCAGATATAATATTTGATCAGATCCATCTTAGAGATGCAAGAAGGACAAGATCACTTTGAGCACAACCTTTTATACAGCCCCGAAAACACCAATGCTTTCTGTATGGCCCACTGCTCTCTGAGAATTCAACCTTTTATACAGCCCCCAAAACACAATGACCAGCTAATGGCTGTGGTATCCAATGCTTTCTGTATGGCCCACTGCAGAATTCAACCTTTTTATACAGCCCCGAAAACACAATGACCAGCTAATGGCTGTGGTATCCAATGATGGCCCACTGCTCTCTGAGAATTCAACCTTTTATACAGCCCCGAAAACACAATGACCAGCTAATGGCTGTGGTATCCAATGCTTTCTGTATGGCCCACTGCTCTCTGAGAATTCAACCTTTTATACAGCACCGAAAACACAATGACCAGCTAATGGCTGTGGTATCCAATGCTTTCTGTATGGCCCACTGCTCTCTGAGAATTCAACCTTTTATACAGCACCGAAACACAATGACCAGCTAATGGCTGTGGTATCCAATGCTTTCTGTATGGCCCACTGGAGAATTCCAATGAGGTTAGAAACTGTTATCCTTTATTAGATCCACGGCGTCCATTAAGGCTTTTTAAAAGCCTCCGTCCTCCATTACGGGCGACGTCTCCCCAGTCGGCCGTTAATCCTTTGGATTCTCCGTCGTCCTGCGGATTTGAAAAGCGGCGGTTGACAGTGGACAGAATGCGACTGGTTCACTTTATAATGTTTCATTGTCACATACACTGGATAGGTACAGTGAAATTTGTTGTTTTACAGGGTGGTGCAACGCCCCTGGAGCATATTAGGTTAAGTGCCTTGCCAAGAGGCACATCAACAGATGTTTCACCTTGTCGGCTCGGATTTGCAACATTTCGGTTACTGGCCCAATGCTCTAACGCGCGCACACACTCAATTCAATTCAATTCAAGGGCTTTATTGGCATGGGAAACAGTGGCCATCAGAATGCAACAAAATTAACAGTAAACACTTACACATACCAGTGTCAAAACAGTAAAGACATTACAAATGTCATATTATATATATATATATATAATATATATATACACAATGTACAAATAATTAAAGGACACAAGATAAAAATAAATAAGAAAATATGGGTTGTATTTACAATGGTGTTTGTTCTTCACTGGTGTGGCAACAGGTCACAAATCTTGCTGCTGTGATGGCACACTGTGGAATTTCACCCAGTAGATGGGAGTTTTTCAAAATTGGCTATGGTTTCGAATGCTTGTGGATCTGTGTGATCTGGGGGAAATATGTCTCTCTAATATGGTCATACATTGGGCAGAGGTTAGGAAGTGCAGCTCAGTTTCCACCTATTGGCTGTGAGTAGCACAAGCCTGTCTTCTTTGAGAGCCACTGTCTCCAGGCAACCTTTTCAATAGCAGGCTATGCTCACTGAGTCTGTACATAGTCAAAGCTTCCTTAATTTTGGGTCAGTCACAGTGGTCAGGTATTTTGCGCTGTGTACTCCTGTGTAGGGCCAAATAGCATTCTAGTTTGCTCTGTTTTTTGTTAATTCTTTCCAATGTGTTAAGTAATTATCTTTGTTTTCTCATGATTTGGTTGGGTCTAATTGTGCTGTTGTCCTGGGGCTCTGTAGGGTGTGTTTGTGGTGAACAGAGCCCCAGGACCAGTTTGTTAGGGACTCTTATCCAGGTTCATCTCTGTTTGTGATGCCTTTGTTAGGAAGGTTTGTGAATTTTTTTTAGGTGGTTGTAGAATTTAATGGCTCTTTTCTGGAGCATAATTAGGGGTATCGGCCTAATTCCTTGCATGCATTATTTGGTGTTTTACGTCACACGGAGGATATTTTTGCAGAATTCTGCGTGCAGAGTCTCACTTGGTGTTTGTCCCATTTTGTGAAGTCTTGCTGGTTAGCGGCCCAGACCTCACAACCATAAAGGGCAATAAAGGGACACTCTCCCTCTCGGTTCCACAAGCAGACTGAATTATGGGGTATGTGGTTCCCTTCATTTGAGCTAATCCAATAGCATTAGAAGGCAAGGCCGGCGATCGACCAACAAGACGACTCAGATCTGGGTTGTGTTCAAACTGAAGATAAAAACAGACTGAAACAGTGAGGGGACTACCTGAACTTGTCCAAAATGAAAGGCTCATTATCGTTTTCTGTTTTCCAAACGTTTTTCAACAGTATGTCCTAATGAATACAACCCTGGCCTACTAAAGCTCCACATGTAGATCTCTTTGTTTGAATGGGAATGTGACGTATCTTTTCATTACTGAGGGTATGCTATTCCCCAGTAATATCATATTATTATACTTGCTATGCCTCTATTGTAGCCTTCAACCTAATACCACACTGTGCCCAAATCACATCTCACTGACAGGAACCCTTGTGTTATTCAACTAGGTGTAATTACATTGTACTGAACTATATCATTCTAAAATAGTTGTTTTTGATCAGACGAAAACTAACCGTCTCCCTCCCTCTACCTCACCTCCTTTCACTGGGTCTCCCTCCACCTCACCTCCTTTCACTGGGTCTCCCTCCCTCTACCTCACCTCCCTTCACTGGGTCTCCCTCTCTCCCTCCCTCCCTCTATCTCACCTCCTTTCACTGGGTCTCCCTCCCTCCCTCTATCTCACCTCCTTTCACTGGGTCTCCCTCCCTCCCTCTACCTCACCTCCTTTCACTGGGTCTCTGTCCCTCCCACCCTCTCTCTGCCTCACCTTCTTTCACTGGGTCTCTCTCCCTCTACATCCCCCCCTCCCCCGCTCTCTCCCTACTCCTCCTCCCCCCTCCCCCTCCTCTCCTCCTCTCCCTCCCTCCCCCTCCTCCTCCTCCTCCCCGCCCCTCCTCCTCCTCTCCTCCTCTCCCTCCCTACCCCTCTCTCCCCCTCCTCCTCCTCTCCTCTCCCCCTCCTCTCCTTCCCTCCTCCTCCTCCTCCTCTCCCTCCCTCCCCCTCTCTCCTCCTCTCCTTCCCTCCTCCTCCCTCCCCTCTTCTCCCCTCCCCTCCTCTCCTTCCCTCCCCCTCCTCTCCTCCTCCAGATCCGTGTGTTCCGTCCCCCTAACTACTCTGGCACAATAGCCTTGGCCCTGCTGGTGTCCCTGGTAGGAGGACTGCTCTACCTCCGCAGGAACAACCTGGAATTCATCTACAACAAGACTGGCTGGGCCATGGCCGCGCTGGTGAGAGAGGAGTACAGCCACACACCAGGGAGCACACCCACACCCCAGGGAACACACTCACACCCCAGGGAGCACACCCACACACCAGGGAGCACACCCACACCCCAGGGAGCACACCCACACACCAGGGAGCACACTCACACCCCACCTCAGCTCAATCACACACACATATAAACATATATGCATATGCAGACAGGCACACACAATCACACACACAATGGACTGGTGAGAGCACAACATCCCTGAAGTAGGTAAGCAGAATGTTCCTATGAAAGGTTCTCACTGCGTGATATTGTCTTTCCTAAGTGTTCCACATAATGGTTTCTTAGAACACTTACGTTAACAAGCTATTGATGAAGCTGCCCACACCCCACACGTTCTGCCCACCTAGGGGGAGGTGCAATACCATAGTTACATATATATATATATGGTCAGAAAAGCCTTTGTACTCAACTCAACTTCGGCAGAAAAGCACTTTGTGTACAGTCTATAAAGCAGTCTTTAAGGTAGTCTATAAGGCAGTCTATAAGACAGTCTTAAGGTAGTCTATAAGACAGTCTATAAGGCAGTCTATAAGACAGTCTATAAGGTAGTCTATAAGACAGTATATAAGGCAGTCTATAAGGCAGTCTTTAAGGTAGTCTATAAGGCAGTCTATAGGGCAGCCTATAAGGCAGTCTATAAGACAGTCTATAAGGCAGTCTTTAAGGTAGTCTATAAGGCAGTCTATAGGGCAGTCTATAGTGCAGTCTATAGGGCAGTCTATAAGGCAGTCTATAAGGTAGTCTATAAGGTAGTCTATAAGGTAGTCTATAAGGCAGTCTATAAGGCAGTCTATAATGCAGTCTATAATGCAGTCTATAGGGCAGTCTATAAGGCAGTCTATAAGACAGTCTTTAAGGTAGTCTATAAGGCAGTCTATAGGGCAGTCTATAAGGCAGTCTATAAGGCGGGTCTATAAGGCAGTCTATTAGACAGTCTATAAGGCAGTCTATTAGACAGTATAAGGCAGTCTATAAGGCAGTCTATAAGGCAGTCAATATGGCAGTCTATAAGGCAGTCTATTAGACGGTCTATAAGGCAGTCTATAAGGCAGTCTATTAGACGGTCTATAAGGCGGTCTATAAGGCGGTCTATAAGGCAGTCTATAAGGCAGTCTATAAGGCAGTCTATTAGACGGTCTATAAGGCGGTCTATAAGGCAGTCTATAGGGCAGTCTATAGGGCGGTCTATAAGGCAGTCTGTAGGGCGGTCTATAGGGCGGTCTATAAGGCAGTCTATAAGACAGTCTATAAGATATATAAGATATAAGGTCCATACAGGTCTAAGGATCTTCATCAGATCACCCTGTTGCAGGAAGTGTAAAACTTCCAGTGTATTTGAGGTTTAAAAAGGCTTCTGAAGTTTGTAATTTCCACTTTCAAATCTCAGACTTGATTTCCCTCGTGAAAAATGTTTCAACTCTACAAAAATGTCCATTAATTATAGTCCACTAAATAATTCAAACAGGCTCAAGTTAAGATCCTACGTCTGTATGTGAAACAATATAATGTCAATTCTGCATTTCTTTAGTATTTTTGTGAACTTCAACCAATGAGCGCGATCCAGCATGCTGGTCCGTCTTCATCAGCAGCAATGCTCTGACTGATAGTGAGGGCAGTACGAGGCAGAGTGGACGAGTGTCCTATGTGTAGACAGAGAGGGCTGTTATCCCATATGTTAAGAGACAGGGAGAAGGCTGAGGAAGCCACAGAGAGTATTGATCGTAAAGGGAGCAGCGGGCAAGTCACGGAGGTCAGGTTCAATGTGGGTTTTACCTCTCCTCTGCTCTGTTGGAGTGGCGAGATGGATCGATGTGGGTGTGTAGCCTCTCTCTCTTTCTAACTCTGTCTCTCTCTCTCTCTGTGTGACTGTGAAGAAATAGCAGCAGGAGTGTTGATGAGTGTAGCGTCATTTTTACCTGTTGGTTCTGTAACTTTTAAACTTTTTTCTCTCTCTCTCTCTGTCTGTCTCTGTCTGTCTCTCGGTCTGTCTCTCTCTGTCTGTCTCCTCTGTCTGTCCGTCCATCTCTCTCCCTCACACTCCCTCTCTCCCTCCCTCTCCCTCTCTCCCCATCCCTCTCTCTCTCTCCCTCTTTCCCTCTCTCTCTCTCTCTTCCTCTCTACCTCCCTCCCTCAGTGTGTGGTGTTTGCCATGACATCAGGCCAGATGTGGAACCACATCCGCGGCCCACCTTACGCACACAAGAACCCCCAGAACGGCCAAGTGGTGAGTCTGTCCACCTCTACATTCTCTCCTGATTGATGTTTTTCTGGGGCTGTAAAGACTGAGTGGACAAAACATTAGGAACACCTGCTGTTTCCATGACATGGACTGACCAGGTGAATCCAGGTGAAAGCTATGATCCATTGATGATGACACTTGTTAAATCCACTTCAATCAGTGTAGATGAAGGGGAGGAGACAGGTTAAAGAAGGATTTCTGAGCCTTGAGGCAATTGAGACATGGATTGTGTATGTGTGTCATTCAGAGGGTGAATAGGAAAGACAACAGATTGAAGTGCCTTTGAACGGGGTATAATAGTAGGTGCTGGGTGCAGCGGTTTGTGTCACGAACTGCAATGCCACTGGGTTTTAAAACCTCAACAGTTTCCCGTATGTACCAAGACTGGTCCACCACCCAAAGGACATCCAGACAACTTGACACTGTGGGAAGCCTTGGAGTCAACATGGACCACCATCCCTGTGGAACGCTTTCAACAACTTGTAGAGTCCATGTTCTGAAGAACTGAGGCAGTTCTGAGGGTGAAAGTGGGTTCAACTCAATATTAGGAAGATGTTCTTAATGTTTTGTACACTCAATGTTGGCTATTGGCTTTTCACTCTTTCCCTCTCCTCTCATCCCTCCTCTCATCCCTCCTCTCATCCCCTTTCTGTGTACGTGACGTCTATAAATGAAGCGATGGGAAACGCTGACTTGTTTTCCCCAGTGAAAGACCTTGAGACGTCCATTGAGCTCCATGTGTGAATTCAAGTTGGAACTTTCTGAGTGTCAGACCTGACCTCAACGACACCGTAACCCGGTACAGTCACTGAATTAGCCACGGTCTTTTCAATTAGCACCTCAATAACCTAGAGGATAATAGGCTTTCACACTGTGGTGAAATCCTTAACGCTGTTCCACTGGAGCAAAAAGTCTTGAGACTTGGTCAGAATGAGTCACACACACACACACACACACACACCACACACACACACACACACACACACACACACACACACAGCACACACACACACACACACACACACACACACACACACACACACACACATCACACACACACACATGTTCACACACACACACACACACACACACACACACACACACACACACACACACACACACACACACACACGTCATAGGTGGAGAAATGTAAATAAAGCCCTATACCATAAGCACTGTCAGACAGGTGGTAACCACAAGGTTGTTATGTCTGCTCTGAGTACTGTTCTTATTGCTCTTACTCTTGATCTCCAGTCTGTAGTGCTCCTCCTCTTACTGGTCTCAGATCAGTGTTAAAGCCATCTATGGCGCTCTAAGCCCCACCCTGGAGAAGGGTTTCTGGGGATGGGGGGGTTGTAAATGAAGCCCCACCTGGAGGTGTGTGTGTGTGTGTTGTGAACTTTCTGTGAAAGTGTCAGACTGTGTGAGCTCCATGTGTGAATTCACCTTGGTGTTTCTGACTGTCAACGTAACCCGGTACAGTCACTGAATTAGCCACGGTCTTTTCAATTAGCACCAGCTGGGAGTCACAGTGGCTTTATGTCAGTCCAGAGACACGTCAGGCTGTGTCCCAGACACTGACGGTTGTATGGCGACGTGTCCCGCTGGACGATTCCGAGGAGACTGGCTAGGAAATAAGTTTATGAGGGGGAGAAGGCCGTGACACACACTCAGACACACACACACTTCCACACGGACAGACACACACGCACTCCCACACGGACAGACACACACACACGCCCACACGGACAGACACTCACACACTCCCACACGGACAGACACTCACACACACCCACACGGACAGACACTCACACACACACGGACAGACACACACACACACGGACAGACACTCACACACACGGACAGACACTCACACACACACACACACGGACAGACACACACACACTCCCACACGGACAGACACTCACACACGTGTCACAGGACAGACACACACACATAAAGCCCTATACCATACACGGACTGACAGACAGGTGGTAGACACACAACACACTTATGGACAGACACACAGACAGGGACAGACACACACACAATCCCAACGGACAGACACTCCCACACGGACAGACACACATACACTCCCACACGGACAGACAGATCACGTGACCCACACCATCCCATGGCTCTAAGCCCCCACACGGACAGACACACACACATCCCACACGGACAGACACACACACACTGGACACGTGACAGACAAACACACACACTCCCTGTCGGACAGACACACTGTCACACTCCCACAGGGACAGACACACACACACTGTCACAGGGACAGACACACACACACTGGGACAGACACACCAGCTCCCACACGGACAGACACAGTGGCACTACAGGGACAGACAGACACACACTCCCACAGGGACAGCTGTGTCCCACACGGACAGACACACACACACTGGGACAGACACACACACACTGGACACACCACACAGGAGACAGACACAATACAGTTTATCCCAGGGACAGACACACACACACACAGACACACACACGCACTTCCACACGGACAGACACACACACACTCCCACACGGACAGACACACACACACTCCCACACGGACAGACACTCACACACACACACACACACACAGACACTCACACACTCCCACACGGACAGACACTCACACACTCCCACACGGACAGACACACACACACACAGACAGGGACAGACACACACACACTCCCACACGGACAGACACACACACACACTCCCACACGGACAGACACACACACAGACAGGGACAAGTAAAAACATGTTGTTTGACTCTTTAGATTCAGTTTGATATGTTAGTGCTAAACCATCTATAAGATGGGAGAACTTGCACAATTGGTGGTTGACTAAATACTTTTTTGCCCCACTGTATATATAAAATATCTGTTTCTCCCAACAGTCAGAAAAGCAATATAGCATTAGGTGGTGGAATAGATGGATGTAACATTGGAATGGCACATTAAGAGATGGACAGACAGATCGATAAATATTTTTTCTTCTCCTGTAGTCGCTTTTCTGAGAAAGAGAGGGAGAGCTTGACACACAGTTAGAGGATTAGAAGAAAAATAGGTTCTCCTCTTGAAGAGTCGGTTTTCAGACAGTCAGACAGACAGACAGACAGACAGACAGACAGACAGACAGACAGACAGACAGACAGACAGACAGACAGACAGACAGACAGACAGACAGACAGATCAGAATGAAAGGAGCATTGTGGGATGACAATTAAGAGGAAGAGATAATTACTAATGGGCTAAAAATTGTTAAACGACACATTATGTGTCATTTGTGGGGTGTGAACAGAGTGAGAAGATGGTGGACTGTATCAGAGAGAGGCTGTAGGGTGGGTTGGTTATTCTGTCCTTGTGGGGACCTATATTCCCCACAAGGATAGTAAATGTGACCAACCGCCTCGATTCGGTCTTATGTAGCAAAATTTGAAATTGTGTTTTTACATTGGATAAAAGTATAGACTAGACAATGGAATACCATACACTGCAGTTGAGGGACAATGGGAAAGTAATTCTGCTTTGAAAGTTGATAAACTTGTAACCTCACTTTTGAGAAAATGGCCCTTGAATGTTTTGGTACCTAGTGGAGAGCTCTTCTTTGTCCATGCTGATTCTGCATCGTTCACACCCTCTTGAACTTTAGCCCCACTCATCTCTTTAAGGATTTACATGTGGCAAACACACGCTATATCTATTCAAATCTATGTTTATTTGTCACAAGCACAGGATACAGAAGGTGGAAACAGTACAGTTGTAGTACTTGCATAGTAGCAATATCAAAAACACAAAGTGTCCAGATAAAAAATATTTGATAAATATTTTCTCGTTATTAGATGATGCTCACCTGACACACTTGTCTAAATTGATGGGTCATGTGAAGGAAATGCTATAACCAACCCCCAGCCACATCTAGCTAAGTGGATGGATCACTATTGTCTGGACATGCACACATGTTCATGAAATACAATAGGTGGCCGTTATCACCCCCACACACCTGGCTAGTTTGATGGGTCATGTAATAATCCGGCCGAAGTGGAGAATTTTGTTTAGACATGAAGCTAGCTAGCTAATCAATGAACCGGCATAACCTCAACTAATACTGCTACCAATACAAACATTGTCATAGCTGTAGTATGAATTTGCTGGTAGCTAAAGCTAACAAATTAGTATCAATGTTAACTAGCTAACGTTAGGCTATAACTAGCAATGCAAATTGATTTCTGATTCAAATAATATTACACAGATCATACACGTAACGTTAGCTATCAAGCCAGAAAGCTAACGTTGGCTAGCTACCGAACAGTATGCTTTAACTTGCAATAAAAAAGGACTTCCTGACAAAATTAGAAATGCAGATCTGGAAAATGTCGCTAGACTTTTACCCGTATCCATGGATGAACGCTTCAGGGCAGATTGGAACCATTTAACGTTTTGTTTGTAGCTACATCTTGTTTGGCCAGCGTTGTGTCAAGTCACTCGGTTCACATTGACCGTGGCGTGTGCAGAAAGTAGCCCATCACTCCTACTGATCTGTCGACAGCGCCTGCTACATTCAGGGCATCAAATGTTGAGAAAAGTAGTTCTCGATGGCTAACGGCACAGTAGAAAGGACTGTCAACACATACTATTACAGCTCACGTTATAGACAGAAGCGGCTACATGGCAAACCAATCCAAACTCATCTCCTGGCATGTCCAGCCCATCCATTATCTCAGCCAATCATGGCTTGTGGGAAGGTTCCTGACTTTTTCCGTGGCTAAACCAACTAGGCTCCTAATGTAACAATTTGATTTGTATTTATGAACAGAGAACAGATATCACTAAGGTTCTGTCTAGCAACAGAGATGCATTGGCTGGTCAGATGTGTGGGAGGAAACTCGGTATAGGAGAAAGGGTTCAAAATCAGTGCTTGTGTGAATGTCTTTTGTCTTACTCAGCTGTATCGACCCAATGGGTGAATAAACTTGGTTTGAGCTTTATGAAGCGTCCGTGAGTTTTAATAGGTTCATTTAGAACCTAACAGGTGTTAGGTTTAGGAGTGAGGGAAAATAGGATTTTGAATGGAAATCAATTTTAGGTTTCCACGAGCATAGAAGAACAAAAGTGTGTGTGTGTTTTTTATCAGCGTCTGCAGTTCCAACAGATTTTTCAGACTACAAAGGGAAGCCAACCAAACCCTAAGCATCTGTTGTTGTTACTGTGCTTATTTACTGGGAAAATATTATTGTTGTCGAAAGGCAACCAAAAACTAAAAATAGTACTCTCAAACTACAGGGTGTTTTTCCAGAAAGATTTCCCGGTCATCATTTATAGTTGTGCATCGGAGTGTGAAATTAAAAAAACAGAGAGAAAAACATTTAGTGTAGAGGGAGGAGAGAAGAAACGGTGTCTTGATTTCCAAACTAAAAGCTACATTTGCATGAAATTATCCTCTTGTCAGACTACTGGATGTCCTTTCTGTATTTTCTTCCCCCTCTTTCTCTCCTCCCTCCTTCTTCTGGCCCATCCAATCTTCTCTCCCTTATCACCCTCTCCCTTCATCTCTGGCCTGGCTCTAAAACCCTTTGGAGAGACAGAGAATGAGAGGGAGGGAGACCAGGGTTGTTAGGGTAGTAAAAGCGACTGATGCGGTTGGCCAGTCGGTTCAGACTGTGCAGAAAAGTTAATGGACGACTGGAGCTGTTTGATGACACAGAGAAGAGAGAGAGTGAGAGAAGAAAGAGGGAGAGAGAAGAGAGAGAGTGAGAGAAGAAAGAGGGAGAGAGAAGAGAGAGAAGAAAGAGGGAGAGAGAAGAGAGAGAAGAGAAGAAAGAGAGAGAGAAGAGAGAGATTCAGATAACCCACAAGATAGAGAAGAAAGGAGAGAGAGAGAGAGTGTTTCTCTCTCTGACTATCCCCCTTCTCTCGAGCCCATTCAGATAACCCACAAATAGACCTCACCTTACTCCTGTCTGCTTTTCTCTGTTTCTCTCTCTTTCTCTCTATCCCCCTCACCTCCCCCTTCTCCCCTCTCTCTCTCTTTTTCTCTCACCTCTCGCTCTTTCTCTCACCTCCCCCCCCCTCTCTCTTTCTCTCACCTCCCCCCCCTCTCTTTTTCTCTCCCCTCCCCCCCCTCTCTTCTCTCCCCCCCTCCTCTTTCCTCTCCTCTCCCTACCCCTCTTTCTCTCACTTTCTCCCCCTCTCTTTCTCTCCTCTCTCTTTCTCTCACCTCCCCCTCTCTTTCTCTCTTTCTCTCACCTCCCCTCTCTCTTTCTCTCTCACCTCCCCTCTCTTTCTCTCCCCTCCCCCTCTCTCTTTCTCTCCCTCCCCCCCCTTTTTCTCTCACCTCCCCCTCTCTTTCTCTCCTCCCCCTCTCTTTCTCTCCCTCCCCTCTCTTTCTCTCACCTCCCCCTCTCTTTCTCTCACCTCCCCCTTTTTCTCCTCCCCCTCTCTTTCTCTCACCTCCCCTCTCTTTCTCTCACCTCCCCCTCCTTTCTCTCTTTTTCTCTCACCCCCCCCTCTTTCTCTCACCTCCCCTCTCTTTCTCTCACCTCCCTCCCCCTCTCTTTCTCTCCTCCCCTTTTTCTCTCACCTCCCCTCTCTTTCTCTCACCTCTTTCTCTCACCTCCCCTCTTTTCTCTCACCTCCCCTCTTTCTCTCTCACCCCCTCTTTCTCTCACCTCCCCCCCCCCTCCCTTTCTCTCACCTCCCCCTCTCTTTCTCTCCTCCCCCTCTTTTCTCTCTCCTCCCCCTCTCTTTCTCTCACCTCCCCCTCTTTTCTCTCACCTCCCCTCTCTTTCTCTCACCTCCCCCTCTCTTTCTCTCACCTCCCCCTCTTTTTCTCTCACCTCCCCTCTCTTTCTCTCACCTCCCCCTCTCTCTCCCTCTCCTCCCTCTCTTTCTCTCTCCCCCTCTTTCTCTCACCTCCCCCTTTCTCTCACCTCCCCCTCTCTTTCTCTCACCCCCCCTTTTCTCTCACCTCCCCTCTCTTTCTCTCACCTCCCCTCACCTCCCCTCTCTTTCTCTCACCTCCCCTCTCTTTCTCTCACCCCCCTCTCTTTCTCTCACCTCCCCTCCTTTCTCTCACCTCCCCCTCTCTTTCTCTCACCTCCCCCCTCTTTCTCTCACCTCCCCCTCTTTCTCTCACCTCCCCCTCTTTCTCCTCTCTTTCTTTCTCTCCCCTCCCCCTCTCTTTCTCTCACCTCCCCTCTCTTTCTCTCACCTCCCCCTCTCTTTCTCTCACCTACCCTCTCTTTCTCTCACCTACCCTTCCCTTTTTCTCTCACCTCCCCCCTCTTTCTTTCTCTCCCCCCCCCTCTTTCTCCCCTCCCCCTTTCTCTCACCTCCCCTTCCCTTTCTCTCACCTCCCCCCTTTTTCTCTCACCTCCCCCTCTCTTTCTCTCTCACCTCCCCCCTCTCTTTCTCTCACCTCCCCCTTCTCTCACCTCCCCCTCTTTCTCTCTCTCTCACCTCCCCTCTCTTTCTCTCACCTCCCCTGCTCTCTCTCTCTCTCTCTCTCTCTCTCTCTCTCTCTCTCTCTCTCTCTCTCTCTCTCTCTCTCTCTCCTATCTCTCTCTCACCATCTCTCTCTCCTACTCTCTCTCTCACTCTCTCTCTTACCATCTCTCTCTTAACATCTATCTATCTCTCTCTCTATCTGAACAGAAAGGTACACCACAAACCAGGCTGGTCTGTATCTGTACAGCCCTCTCTGCCCACAGTCATTTTTTGTTGTATTTTTGTCTGCAGGCAGTTGGCTACCAGACAGGATAATAACATTATAAAAAATGGCCCAATCCTGGAGGAGTATATTGAAATAATTTGTCAATTGATGAATGGGAACCAAACAGGATCTGCTCGGTGCCCAAGAACTGCTCTTGAGGATCCCGGATAATGAGAGATGTTGGTGACTAAACAAAGGCCATTTGTTAGTCTATGAGCAGTTTGAGATCCTCCAGGAAGTGACTTTGCAGGCTCAGTGCTGCCCTCTCTCATTAAAGAACTCCAGTTGAAGGCCACACAGGGTTCTGCAGGCTACCATTTAGTAAATCACTTATCCTTATAACTTCTTCTATGTACGATTTTAAAATATACCAGGACATACATCTGGTATATTAGAAGCAATTAGAGGTACCATGAATGCCTTCTAAAATCATTTTTATTTACAGGAAGATTGACCAGACAGATCACCATTTCCTGTTCACTATAATGTTGGGGACTGTTTTCTGCTAGCAATTCCTGCAGTATCGCGGTCAGCCTTGAACTTCCTTGGCTTCAATGAGAGGGCGCAGTCGTTCTCCCTTGGGTCAAAAGGAGATCTCCAACTGCCGTTCAAGAGAACCAATTTCGCATCCAGGAACTTAAACTGTGGCATTAAATTGAGCCAAAATGGCTGAAGCACTCAGTGACTAGCCTTTCTCTCCAAAATGGTGTACCCAAGCAGTTCCAGAGGGGGATGCTCGAAGGAGACAAGTCACTGATCTAGGATCAGATTATATTAACCCCAATCTGAACCTTAACTATGAGGGAGGCGAAACAATATCTGACCCCGTATCTGTGGTTTGGTGGAACTTCACCTCAGCAGCCTAACAGACAGTCAGAAAAGGATGTTCAGAGCCCTGAGGACCTTCTTCTGTTGACCCCTTAGAAATATGTTTTACTTCAACGTTTCATCTGGGTGTTTTAGAGACTGGATCCATCTGTGAAAGCGAGACGCTGGGGCGGCTATCTCCTCTGCCTACACATTAGCCACGCCTCACATCCCTTTCCCATATCATCCCATTACTTCATTAAGTTTGGCTGCAAACACCCTCCTCCGCCCTGCTTCCCAAAGACACGACTCAAGTATATATAAATCTCATCTTTTTTTCATAATCCGAGCAGACCGTTGTCACTTTTATTGCATCTTAGCAAATATTTAGGTTTTCTCCCGGAGATGTTTGTGGGGGGGGACTGAGTCTATATTAAGTGAATTGAACTGTGAACCAAAGCATGAAACACATATTTGTATTTTGGGCCCTTTTCCAGGATGCTTAGCTCTCCATTCCAAGGGACTGGAGCATTAAAAATGAATCTTAGTGGCGAACGAGCGCCTTAATTAAGAATGGGGAGACCTAGGAGGGATGGAGGGAGGATGAAAACAGAAGGAGAAAAACAAGCTGAAAAACAAACGCTGATTAACTGAATGAATCACTTTGATGGAAAACGTTTCCTTACGGGGACCGGCAGTAGAAAACAACTAAAGGCTCTTTTTTAAAATTCTAAATAGGTGATTTTTTTTTTTCTAAATATTTATTTTTATGTGTGCTAGTGCTGGGCTGGAGCAAAACCCCTTCACACCCACCAGCTTCCCAGCCCAGAGAGGAGCCTTTTCTACTGTCTGGCACCAATGTTTTTTTACTGAGGTCTGAAGTAGATGATCAAAAGTGCTTCTCTATCGACAGTGGTTGCTAGGGCGGGAGAAAAATCTCCTTAGCAACCCCTCCACCTGTCAATCATTCCCGGGAACTCTCAACACAATTGGCTATCGTCTTCCCCCGTTCACCTTAATGGACTTTAACCCACTGGCTCCGTGTCTGTATCCATCTACCCACCCCTCTGTGGTCGCATCACTCTCTCCCAGGCCATCTGTCTCCGAGCCCAGAGATTGAATCAATAGGGCTGCATGTGTCAGCGGTATTGCTATATTGAATTTATGTGAGGTTCTTATTGAAATATTATAATGTGGCTGTATGAATTCCAGGCCTCCTGCTCAGCATACAGGGGCGCTGGCAGAATACAGTGTAACGTTTTATGGCCCGGCTAATATTGGCCCCGGGAAAATCTCAGGGTTATGTGGACAATGACTTATGAGGATAGCGAGGACTCTCTGGGACTTTAACGCCACGTTTGAGACGTGCAGCGCTAGTGTCCCTATTGTAGTGTGTGTGTGTGTGTGTGTGTGTGTGTGTGTGTGTGTGTGTGTGTGTGTGTGTGTGTGTGTGTGTGTGTGTGTGTGTGTGTGTGTGTGTGTGTGTGTGTGTGTGATGTTTCAGGTGATATATTATATGATTATTGTGGTAGTGGTGATGATGATAACAGTGATGATGACAGTGAGGATGGTGATCTGGCATTGGTAATAGTGACATTACGATGGTTGATAATAAGAATGTGGAAGGTTGACAACTTTTCCAGATACCTTAGGATAGGACAGACAGACTATTTAGGTATTTTCACTGACAGACAGAGACAGACAGGAATCCAAACGTACTCCATTCATCTGAACTGTGTTTTCTCTTTCTCTCTCTCTGCCGCTCCTCTCTGTCTCTGCCTCCTTCTCTCTGTCTCTGCCTCGCTCTCTCTCTCTGTGTGTCTCTGCCTCTCTCTCTGCCTCTGCCTCACTCTCTCTCTGTGTCTCTGCCTCTCTGCCTCTGTCTCTGTCTCTCTCTGTCTCTGCCTCTCTCTCTCTGTCTCTGCCTCCCTCTCTGTCTCTGCCTCTCTCTCTGTCTCTGTGTGTCTCTGCCTCTCTCTCTGCCTCTGCCTCGCTCTCTCTCTGTGTGTCTCTGCCTCTCTCTCTGCCTCTGCCTCACTCTCTCTCTCTCTCTCTGCCTCTCTCTCTGCCTCTCTCTCTGCCTCTCTCTCTCTCTCTCTCTCTCTCTCTCTCTCTCTCTCTCTCTCTCTCTCTGTCTCTGTCTCTGTCTCTGTCTCTGCCTCTCTCTCTGTCTCTGTCTCTGCCTCTCTCTCTCTCTCTCTGTCTCTGCCGCTCTCTCTCTGTCTCTGCCTCCCTCTCTGTCTCTGCCTCTCTCTCTGTCTCTGCCTCTCTCTCTGTCTCTGCCTCTCTGCCTCTCTGTCTCTGTCTCTGCCGCTCTCTCTCTCTGTCTCTGCCTCTCTCTCTCTGTCTCTCTCTGTCTCTCTCTCTCTCTCTGTCTCTCTCTGTCTCTGCCTCTCTGTCTCTGCCTCTCTCTCTCTCTCTCTGTCTCTGCCTCTCTCTCTCTCTCTCTGTCTCTGCCTCTCTCTCTCTTTGTCTCTGTCTCTGCCTCTCTCTCTGTCTCTGTCTCTGCCTCTCTCTCTGTCTCTGCCTCTCTCTCTGTCTCTGTCTCTGCCTCTCTCTCTGTCTCTGCCTCTGCCTCTCTCTCTGTCTCTGCCTCTGCCTCTCTCTCTGTCTCTGTCTCTGCCTCTCTCTGTCTCTGCCTCTCTCTCTGTCTCTGTCTCTGCCTCTCTGTCTCTGTCTCTGTCTCTGCCTCTCTCTCTGTCTCTGCCTCTCTCTCTGTCTCTGTCTCTGCCTCTCTCTCTGTCCCTGTCTCTGTCTCTCTCTCTCTCTCTGTCTCTCTCTGTCTCTGCCTCTCTGTCTCTGCCTCTCTCTCTCTGTCTCTGCCTCTCTCTCTCTCTGTCTCTGTCTCTGCCTCTCTCTCTCTTGTCTCTGTCTCTGCCTCTCTCTCTGTCTCTGTCTCTGCCTCTCTCTCTGTCTCTGCCTCTCTCTCTGTCTCTGTCTCTGCCTCTCTCTCTGTCTCTGCCTCTGCCTCTCTCTCTGTCTCTGCCTCTCTCTCTCTTGTCTCTGTCTCTGCCTCTCTCTCTGTCTCTGTCTCTGCCTCTCTCTCTGTCTCTGCCTCTCTCTCTGTCTCTGTCTCTGCCTCTCTCTCTGTCTCTGCCTCTGCCTCTCTCTCTGTCTCTGTCTCTGCCTCTCTCTCTGTCTCTGCCTCTCTCTCTGTCTCTGTCTCTGCCTCTCTTTCTGTCCCTGTCTCTGCCTCTCTCTCTGTCTCTGTCTCTGCCTCTCTCTCTGTCCCTGTCTCTGCCTCTCTCTCTGTCTCTGCCTCTCTCTCTGTCTCTGTCTCTGCCTCTCTCTCTGTCCCTGTCTCTGTCTCTCTCTCTCTCTCTGTCTCTCTCTGTCTCTGCCTCTCTGTCTCTGCCTCTCTCTCTCTGCCTCTCTCTGTCTCTGTCTCTGCCTCTCTCTCTCTTGTCTCTGTCTCTGCCTCTCTCTCTGTCTCTGTCTCTGCCTCTCTCTCTGTCTCTGCCTCTCTCTCTGTCTCTGTCTCTGCCTCTCTCTCTGTCTCTGCCTCTGCCTCTCTCTCTGTCTCTGTCTCTGCCTCTCTCTCTCTTGTCTCTGTCTCTGCCTCTCTCTCTGTCTCTGCCTCTCTCTCTGTCTCTGCCTCTGCCTCTCTCTCTGTCTCTGCCTCTGCCTCTCTCTCTGTCTCTGTCTCTGCCTCTCTCTCTGTCTCTGCCTCTCTCTCTGTCTCTGCCTCTCTGTCTCTGTCTCTGCCTCTCTCTCTGTCTCTGCCTCTCTCTCTGTCTCTGTCTCTGCCTCTCTCTCTGTCCCTGTCTCTGCCTCTCTCTCTGTCTCTGTCTCTGCCTCTCTCTCTGTCCTGTCTCTGCCTCTCTCTCTGTCTCTGCCTCTCTCTCTGTCTCTGTCTCTGCCTCTCTCTCTGTCCCTGTCTCTGTCTCTCTCTCTCTCTCTCTGTCTCTCTCTGTCTCTGCCTCTCTGTCTCTGCCTCTCTCTCTCTGCCTCTCTCTGTCTCTGTCTCTGCCTCTCTCTCTCTTGTCTCTGTCTCTGCCTCTCTCTCTGTCTCTGTCTCTGCCTCTCTCTCTGTCTCTGCCTCTCTCTCTGTCTCTGCCTCTCTCTCTGTCTCTGCCTCTGCCTCTCTCTCTGTCTCTGTCTCTGCCTCTCTCTCTCTTGTCTCTGTCTCTGCCTCTCTCTCTGTCTCTGCCTCTCTCTCTGTCTCTGTCTCTGCCTCTCTCTCTGTCTCTGCCTCTCTCTCTGTCTCTGTCTCTGCCTCTCTCTCTGTCTCTGCCTCTCTCTCTGTCTCTGTCTCTGCCTCTCTGTCTCTGTCTCTGCCTCTCTCTCTGTCTCTGCCTCTCTCTCTGTCTCTGTCTCTGCCTCTCTCTCTGTCCCTGTCTCTGCCTCTCTCTCTGTCTCTGTCTCTGCCTCTCTCTCTGTCCCTGCCTCTGCCTCTCTCTCTGCCTCTGTCTCTCTCTCTGTCTCTGTCTCTGCCTCTCTCTCTGTCTCTGCGTCTCTGCCTCTCTCTCTCTGTCTCTCTCTGTGTCTCTCTCTGTCTCTCTCTCTCTCTCTCTCTCTCTCTCTCTCTCTCTCTCTCTCTCTCTCTCTCTCTCTCTCTCTCTCTCTCTCTCTCTGTATCTGCCTCTCTCTCTCTGTGTCTCTGCCTCTCTGTCT
>NW_026288957.1:42500-80000 GCF_023373465.1 Oncorhynchus keta | reverse complement strand
CTACTGACTCCTGAACAATGCCTCCGCTGTAGACCACATTCTGACTCTTATCTGAGGAATGCTACAGTGTCTGTCTGGAGACCAGTAAATGGGTAGACAGTGGAGAGGTACAGCTCACATGCATTTCACTCAGTGTCCACTGAATAGAATACAGGGGTCAGTAATGGGTGATGGGGTGGCATTGTAACCTGTTAGAATACAGGGGTCAGTAATGGGTGATGGGGTGGCATTGTAACCTGTTAGAATACAGGGGTCAGTAATGGGTGATGGGGTGGCATTGTAACCTGTTAGAATACAGGTATCAGTAATGGGTGATGGGGTGGCATTGTAACCTGTTAGAATACAGGGGTCAGTAACGGGTGTTGGGGTGGCATTGTAACCTGTTAGAATACAGGGGTCAGTAATGGGTGATGGGGTGGCATTGTAACCTGTTAGAATACAGGGAT
This sequence comes from Oncorhynchus keta, assembly GCF_023373465.1. Classification (NCBI taxonomy): domain Eukaryota; kingdom Metazoa; phylum Chordata; class Actinopteri; order Salmoniformes; family Salmonidae; genus Oncorhynchus; species Oncorhynchus keta. The sequence goes on along the minus strand of NW_026288957.1, from coordinate 79,554 downwards.
CAGTAATGGGTGATGGGGTGGCATTGTAACCTGTTAGAGTAATGGGTGATGGGGTGACATTGTAACCTGTTAGAGTAATGGGTGATGGGGTGACATTGTAACCTGTTAGAGTAATGGGTGATGGGGTGGCATTGTAACCTGTTAGAGTAATGGGTGATGGGGTGGCATTGTAACCTGTTAGAGTAATGGGTGATGGGGTGGCATTGTAACCTGTTAGAGTAATGGGTGATGGGGTGGCATTGTAACCTGTTAGAGTAATGGGTGATGGGGTGGCATTGTAACCTGTTAGAGTAATGGGTGATGGGGTGGCATTGTAACCTGTTAGAATACAGGGGTCAGTAATGGGTGATGGGGTGGCATTGTAACCTGTTAGAATACAGGGATCAGTAATGGGTGAATGGGTGACATTGTACCCTGTTAGAATACAGGTATCAGTAATGGGTGATGGGGTGACATTGTAACCTGTTAGAATACAGGGGTCAGTAATGGGTGATGGGGTGACATTGTAACCTGTTAGAGTAATGGGTGATGAGGTGGCATTGTAACCTGTTAGAGTAATGGATGATGGGGTGACATTGTAACCTGTTAGAATACAGGGGTCAGTAATGGGTGATGGGGTGGCATTGTAACCTGTTAGAGTAATGGGTGATGGGGTGACATTGTAACCTGTTAGAGTAATGGGTGATGAGGTGGCATTGTAACCTGTTAGGATACAGGGGTCAGTAATGGGTGATGGGGTGACATTGTAACCTGTTAGAGTAATGGGTGATGAGGTGGCATTGTAACCTGTTAGAGTAATGGGTGATGGGGTGACATTGTAACCTGTTAGAATACAGGGGTCAGTAATGGGTGATGGGGTGACATTGTAACCTGTTAGAATACAGGGGTCAGTAATGGGTGATGAGGTGGCATTGTAACCTGTTAGAATACAGGGGTCAGTAATGGGTGATGGGGTGGCATTGTAACCTGTTAGAGTAATGGGTGATGAGGTGGCATTGTAACCTGTTAGAATACAGGGGTCGGTGATGGGGTGGCATTGTAACCTGTTAGAGTAATGGGTGATGGGGTGGCATTGTAACCTGTTAGAGTAATGGGTGATGAGGTGGCATTGTAACCTGTTAGAGTAATGGGTGATGGGGTGACATTGTAACCTGTTAGAGTAATGGGTGATGGGGTGGCATTGTAACCTGTTAGAGTAATGGGTGATGGGGTGACATTGTAACCTGTTAGAGTAATGGGTGATGGGGTGGCATTGTAACCTGTTAAGAGTAATGGGTGATGAGGTGGCATTGTAACCTGTTAGAGTAATGGGCGATGGGGTGGCATTGTAACCTGTTAGAATACAGGGGTCAGTAATGGGTGATGGGGTGGAATTGTAACCTGTTAGAATACAGGGGTCAGTAATGGGTGATGGGGTGGCATTGTAACCTGTTAGAGTAATGGGTGATGGGGTGGCATTGTAACCTGTTAGAGTAATGGGTGATGGGGTGGCATTGTAACCTGTTAGAGTAATGGGTGATGGGGTGACATTGTAACCTGTTAGAGTAATGGGTGATGGGGTGGCATTGTAACCTGTTAGAATACAGGGGTCAGTAACGGGTGTTGGGGTGGCATTGTAACCTGTTAGAATACAGGGGTCAGTAATGGGTGATGGGGTGGCATTGTAACCTGTTAGAATACAGGGATCAGTAATGGGTGATGGGGTGACATTGTAACCTGTTAGAGTAATGGGTGATGGGGTGACATTGTAACCTGTTAGAGTAATGGGTGATGGGGTGACATTGTAACCTGTTAGAGTAATGGGTGATGGGGTGGCATTGTAACCTGTTAGAGTAATGGGTGATGGGGTGGCATTGTAACCTGTTAGAGTAATGGGTGATGGGGTGGCATTGTAACCTGTTAGAGTAATGGGTGATGGGGTGGCATTGTAACCTGTTAGAGTAATGGGTGATGGGGTGGCATTGTAACCTGTTAGAATACAGGGATCAGTAATGGGTGAATGGGTGACATTGTACCCTGTTAGAATACAGGTATCAGTAATGGGTGATGGGGTGACATTGTACCCTGTTAGAATACAGGGATCAGTAATGGGTGATGGGGTGACATTGTACCCTGTTAGAATACAGGTATCAGTAATGGGTGATGGGGTGACATTGTAACCTGTTAGAGTACAGGTATCAGTAATGGGTGATGGGGTGACATTGTACCCTGTTAGAATACAGGTATCAGTAATGGGTGATGGGGTGACATTGTAACCTGTTAGAGTACAGGTATCAGTAATGGGTGATGGGGTGACATTGTACCCTGTTAGAATACAGGTATCAGTAATGGGTGATGGGGTGACATTGTAACCTGTTAGAATACAGGTATCAGTAATGGGTGATGGGGTGACATTGTAACCTGTTAGAATACAGGGGTCAGTAATGGGTGATGGGGTGACATTGTAACCTGTTAGAGTAATGGGTGATGAGGTGGCATTGTAACCTGTTAGAATACAGGGGTCAGTAATGGGTGATGAGGTGGCATTGTAACCTGTTAGAATACAGGGATCAGTAATGGGTGATGAGGTGGCATTGTAACCTGTTAGAGTAATGGGTGATGGGGTGGCATTGTAACCTGTTAGAGTAATGGGTGATGAGGTGGCATTGTAACCTGTTAGAATACAGGGATCAGTAATGGGTGATGAGGTGGCATTGTAACCTGTTAGAGTAATGGGTGATGGGGTGACATTGTAACCTGTTAGAATACAGGGGTCAGTAATGGGTGATGGGGTGACATTGTAACCTGTTAGAGTAATGGGTGATGAGGTGGCATTGTAACCTGTTAGGATACAGGGGTCAGTAATGGGTGATGGGGTGACATTGTAACCTGTTAGAGTAATGGGTGATGAGGTGGCATTGTAACCTGTTAGAATACAGGGGTCAGTAATGGGTGATGGGGTGGCATTGTAACCTGTTAGAGTAATGGGTGATGAGGTGGCATTGTAACCTGTTAGAATACAGGGGTCGGTGATGGGGTGGCATTGTAACCTGTTAGAGTAATGGGTGATGGGGTGGCATTGTAACCTGTTAGAGTAATGGGTGATGAGGTGGCATTGTAACCTGTTAGAGTAATGGGTGATGGGGTGACATTGTAACCTGTTAGAGTAATGGGTGATGGGGTGGCATTGTAACCTGTTAGAGTAATGGGTGATGAGGTGGCATTGTAACCTGTTAGAATACAGGGGTCGGTGATGGGGTGGCATTGTAACCTGTTAGAGTAATGGGTGATGGGGTGGCATTGTAACCTGTTAGAGTAATGGGTGATGAGGTGGCATTGTAACCTGTTAGAGTAATGGGTGATGAGGTGGCATTGTAACCTGTTAGAGTAATGGGTGATGGGGTGACATTGTAACCTGTTAGAGTAATGGGTGATGGGGTGACATTGTAACCTGTTAGAGTAATGGGTGATGAGGTGGCATTGTAACCTGTTAGAGTAATGGGTGATGGGGTGACATTGTAACCTGTTAGAATACAGGGGTCAGTAATGGGTGATGGGGTGGCATTGTAACCTGTTAGAGTAATGGGTGATGAGGTGGCATTGTAACCTGTTAGAATACAGGGGTCGGTGATGGGGTGGCATTGTAACCTGTTAGAGTAATGGGTGATGGGGTGGCATTGTAACCTGTTAGAGTAATGGGTGATGAGGTGGCATTGTAACCTGTTAGAGTAATGGGTGATGGGGTGACATTGTAACCTGTTAGAGTAATGGGTGATGGGGTGGCATTGTAACCTGTTAGAGTAATGGGTGATGAGGTGGCATTGTAACCTGTTAGAATACAGGGGTCGGTGATGGGGTGGCATTGTAACCTGTTAGAGTAATGGGTGATGGGGTGGCATTGTAACCTGTTAGAGTAATGGGTGATGAGGTGGCATTGTAACCTGTTAGAGTAATGGGTGATGAGGTGGCATTGTAACCTGTTAGAGTAATGGGTGATGGGGTGACATTGTAACCTGTTAGAGTAATGGGTGATGGGGTGGCATTGTAACCTGTTAGAGTAATGGGTGATGGGGTGACATTGTAACCTGTTAGAGTAATGGGTGATGGGGTGGCATTGTAACCTGTTAGAGTAATGGGTGATGGGGTGGCATTGTAACCTGTTAGAGTAATGGGTGATGAGGTGGCATTGTAACCTGTTAGAATACAGGGGTCGGTGATGGGGTGGCATTGTAACCTGTTAGAGTAATGGGTGATGGGGTGGCATTGTAACCTGTTAGAGTAATGGGTGATGAGGTGGCATTGTAACCTGTTAGAGTAATGGGTGATGGGGTGACATTGTAACCTGTTAGAGTAATGGGTGATGGGGTGGCATTGTAACCTGTTAGAGTAATGGGTGATGGGGTGACATTGTAACCTGTTAGAGTAATGGGTGATGGGGTGGCATTGTAACCTGTTAGAGTAATGGGTGATGAGGTGGCATTGTAACCTGTTAGAGTAATGGGTGATGGGGTGGCATTGTAACCTGTTAGAATACAGGGGTCAGTAATGGGTGATGGGGTGGAATTGTAACCTGTTAGAATACAGGGGTCAGTAATGGGTGATGGGGTGGCATTGTAACCTGTTAGAGTAATGGGTGATGGGGTGGCATTGTAACCTGTTAGAGTAATGGGTGATGGGGTGGCATTGTAACCTGTTAGAGTAATGGGTGATGGGGTGGCATTGTAACCTGTTAGAGTAATGGGTGATGGGGTGACATTGTAACCTGTTAGAGTAATGGGTGATGGGGTGGAATTGTAACCTGTTAGAGTAATGGGTGATGGGGTGACATTGTAACCTGTTAGAGTAATGGGTGATGGGGTGGCATTGTAACCTGTTAGAGTAATGGGTGATGGGGTGGCATTGTAACCTGTTAGAATACAGGTATCAGTAATGGGTGAGGGGGTGGCATTGTAACCTGTTAGAATACAGGGATCAGTAATGGGTGATGGGGTGGCATTGTAACCTGTTAGAATACAGGGATCAGTAATGGGTGACGGGGTGGCATTGTAACCTGTTAGAATACAGGGGTCAGTAATGGGTGATGGGGTGGCATTGTAACCTGTTAGAGTAATGGGTGATGAGGTGGCATTGTAACCTGTTAGAATACAGGGGTCGGTGATGGGGTGGCATTGTAACCTGTTAGAGTAATGGGTGATGGGGTGGCATTGTAACCTGTTAGAGTAATGGGTGATGAGGTGGCATTGTAACCTGTTAGAATACAGGGGTCGGTGATGGGGTGGCATTGTAACCTGTTAGAGTAATGGGTGATGGGGTGGCATTGTAACCTGTTAGAGTAATGGGTGATGAGGTGGCATTGTAACCTGTTAGAGTAATGGGTGATGAGGTGGCATTGTAACCTGTTAGAGTAATGGGTGATGGGGTGACATTGTAACCTGTTAGAGTAATGGGTGATGGGGTGGCATTGTAACCTGTTAGAGTAATGGGTGATGGGGTGACATTGTAACCTGTTAGAGTAATGGGTGATGGGGTGGCATTGTAACCTGTTAGAGTAATGGGTGATGGGGTGGCATTGTAACCTGTTAGAGTAATGGGTGATGAGGTGGCATTGTAACCTGTTAGAATACAGGGTCGGTGATGGGGTGGCATTGTAACCTGTTAGAGTAATGGGTGATGGGGTGGCATTGTAACCTGTTAGAGTAATGGGTGATGAGGTGGCATTGTAACCTGTTAGAGTAATGGGTGATGGGGTGACATTGTAACCTGTTAGAGTAATGGGTGATGGGGTGGCATTGTAACCTGTTAGAGTAATGGGTGATGGGGTGACATTGTAACCTGTTAGAGTAATGGGTGATGGGGTGGCATTGTAACCTGTTAGAGTAATGGGTGATGAGGTGGCATTGTAACCTGTTAGAGTAATGGGTGATGGGGTGGCATTGTAACCTGTTAGAATACAGGGGTCAGTAATGGGTGATGGGGTGGAATTGTAACCTGTTAGAATACAGGGGCAGTAATGGGTGATGGGGTGGCATTGTAACCTGTTAGAGTAATGGGTGATGGGGTGGCATTGTAACCTGTTAGAGTAATGGGTGATGGGGTGGCATTGTAACCTGTTAGAGTAATGGGTGATGGGGTGGCATTGTAACCTGTTAGAGTAATGGGTGATGGGGTGACATTGTAACCTGTTAGAGTAATGGGTGATGGGGTGGAATTGTAACCTGTTAGAGTAATGGGTGATGGGGTGACATTGTAACCTGTTAGAGTAATGGGTGATGGGGTGGCATTGTAACCTGTTAGAGTAATGGGTGATGGGGTGGCATTGTAACCTGTTAGAATACAGGTATCAGTAATGGGTGAGGGGGTGGCATTGTAACCTGTTAGAATACAGGGATCAGTAATGGGTGATGGGGTGGCATTGTAACCTGTTAGAATACAGGGATCAGTAATGGGTGACGGGGTGGCATTGTAACCTGTTAGAATACAGGGGTCAGTAATGGGTGATGGGGTGACATTGTAACCTGTTAGAATACAGGGGTCAGTAATGGGTGATGGGGTGGCATTGTAACCTGTTAGAATACAGGGATCAGTAATGGGTGATGGGGTGGCATTGTAACCTGTTAGAATACAGGGATCAGTAATGGGTGATGGGGTGGCATTGTAACCTGTTAGAGTAATGGGTGATGGGGTGGCATTGTAACCTGTTAGAGTAATGGGTGATGGGGTGGCATTGTAACCTGTTAGAATACAGGGATCAGTAATGGGTGATGGGGTGGCATTGTAACCTGTTAGAGTAATGGGTGATGGGGTGGCATTGTAACCTGTTAGAATACAGGGATCAGTAATGGGTGATGGGGTGGCATTGTAACCTGTTAGAATACAGGGATCAGTAATGGGTGATGGGGTGGCATTGTAACCTGTTAGAATACAGGTATCAATAATGGGTGATGGGGTGGCATTGTAACCTGTTAGAATACAGGGATCAGTAATGGGTGATGGGGTGGCATTGTAACCTGTTAGAATACAGGGATCAGTAATGGGTGATGGGGTGGCATTGTAACCTGTTAGAATACAGGGATCAGTAATGGGTGATGGGGTGGCATTGTAACCTGTTAGAATACAGGGGTCAGTAATGGGTGATGGGGTGGCATTGTAACCTGTTAGAATACAGGGATCAGTAATGGGTGATGGGGTGGCATTGTAACCTGTTAGAATACAGGGATCAGTAATGGGTGATTGGTGAACTTCCTCCTCCTTCCTTCTACTCTGTATACAATTAGTATGTATAATTAACAATCATCTCTTTCGCTTTGCTTCTCGCCAACCAAAACACGCACTCTCTGTTTCTCCCTGTTCCCTACTCCGCCTCTCCTTTCTGCTTGGTTAACTCCTCATTTATCTGGCTCCTCGAGCCACGTCTTTTGACCTTTGAAGACAGAGGCCGCGGAAACATTGGGTAAAAACAATGAACAGAATCATTTGTTAAAGGTTACCACACGGCACCCCATTAGGCACCAGCCGTGGCTCTCTGGGAAACTATTTGTTTTTGGAGTGCCCTCTGGAAAATAACAAGTCAACCGTGTTTGACTAGATGCTTTCTTTTTCTGAAGCTCTGAGTGGGAGCTCGCCGTCATTTACCAGCTTTTCGATACATCTGCGGGTGTTTGGAATGTCAGACTGTTGAGACGAGATGGAGAACAGGACGTGTGTAGATGGAGAACGGGACGTGTGGAGATGGAGAACGGGACGTGTGTAGATGGAGAACGGGACGTGTGTAGATGGAGAAGAGGACGTGTGTAGATGGAGAACGGGACGTGTGTAGATGGAGAAGAGGACGTGTGTTGATGGAGAACGGGACGTGTGTAGATGGAGAACAGGACGTGTGTAGATGGAGAACGGGACGTGTGTAGATGGAGAACGGGACGTGTGTAGATGGAGAACGGGACGTGTGTAGATGGAGAACGGGACGTGTGTAGATGGAGAACGGGACGTGTGTAGATGGAGAACGGGCGTGATGGAGAAGAGGAGATGGAGAACGGGACGTGTGGAGATGGAGAACGGGACGTGTGTAGATGGAGAACGGGACGTGTGTAGATGGAGAACGGGACGTGTGTAGATGGAGAACGGGACGTGTGGAGATGGAGAACGGGACGTGTGGAGATGGAGAACGGGACGTGTGTAGATGGAGAACGGGACGTGTGTAGATGGAGAACGGGACGTGTGGAGATGGAGAACGGGACGTGTGTAGATGGAGAACGGGACGTGTGTAGATGGAGAAGAGGACGTGTGTAGATGGAGAACGGGACGTGTGTAGATGGAGAACGGGACGTGTGTAGATGGAGAACGGGACGTGTGTAGATGGAGAACGGGACGTGTGTAGATGGAGAACGGGACGTGTGCAGATGGAGAAGAGGACGTGTGTAGATGGAGAACGGGACGTGTGTAGATGGAGAAGAGGACGTGTGTAGATGGAGAACGGGACGTGTGTAGATGGAGAACGGGACGTGTGTAGATGGAGAAGAGGACGTGTGTAGATGGAGAACGGGACGTGTGGAGATGGAGAAGAGGACGTGTGTAGATGGAGAACGGGACGTGTGTAGATGGAGAACGGGACGTGTGTAGATGGAGAACGGGACGTGTGTAGATGGAGAAGAGGACGTGTGTAGATGGAGAACGGGACGTGTGTAGATGGAGAAGAGGACGTGTGTTGATGGAGAACGGGACGTGTGTAGATGGAGAACAGGACGTGTGTAGATGGAGAACGGGACGGGCGTGTGTAGATGGAGAACGGGACGTGTGTAGATGGAGAACGTGTGTAGATGGACGTGTGTAGATGGAGAAGAGGACGTGTGTAGATGGAGAACGGGACGTGTGTAGATGGAGAAGAGGGCGTGTGTGTGTGGAGATGGAGAACGGGATGTGTAGATGGAGAACGGGACGTGTGTAGATGGAGAACGGGACGTGTGTAGATGGAGAACGGGACGTGTGTAGATGGAGAACGGGACGTGTGTAGATGGAGAAGGGACGTGTGTGTAGATGGAGAAGAACGGGAACGTGTGTAGATGGAGAACGGGGGCGTGTGTAGATGGAGAAGGGCGTGTGTAGATGGAGAACGGGACGTGTGTAGATGGAGAACGGGCGTGTGTAGATGGAGAACGGGGCGTGTGTAGATGGAGAACGGGCGTGTGTGGAGATGGAGAAACGGGACGTGTGTAGAGAACGGGACGTGTGGAGAGAACGGGACGTGTGTAGAGATGGATGGAGAACGGGACGTGTGTAGATGGAGAGGGAAGATGGAGAACGGGACGTGTGTAGATGGAGAACGAGGGCGTGTGTAGATGGAGAAGTGGAGATGGAGAACGGGGCGTGTGTAGATGGAGAACGGGACGTGTGTAGATGGAGAACGGGACGTGTGTAGATGGAGAACGGGACGTGTGTAGATGGAGAACGGGGCGGAACGGGACGTGTGTAGATGGAGAACGGGACGTGTGTAGATGGAGAACGGGACGTGTGTAGATGGAGAAGGGACGTGTGTAGATGGAGAACGAAGATGGAGGGGCGTGTGTAGATGGAGAAGAGGGCGTGTGTAGATGGAGAACGGACGTGTGTAGATGGAGAACGGGCGTGTGTAGATGGAGAAGATGGAGGGGACGTGTGTAGAGAAGAGGAGTGTGTAGATGGAGGGGACGTGTGTAGATGGAGAACGGGGCGTGTGTAGATGGAGAACGGGACGTGTGTAGATGGAGAAGGGAGTGTGTAGATGGAGAAGGGTGTAGATGGAGAACGGGACGTGTGTAGATGGAGAACGGGCGTGTGTAGATGGAGAACGGGAGAGCAGGGCGTGTGTGGAGAGGGATGGAGATGGAGAACGGGACGTGTGTAGATGGAGAAGAGGGCGTGTGTAGATGGAGAACGGGACGTGTGTAGATGGAGAACGGGGCGTGTGTAGATGGAGAACGGGGCGTGTGTAGATGGAGAACGGGACGTGGGAGAACGTGTGTAGATGGAGAACGGGACGTGTGTAGATGGAGAACGGGACGTGTGTAGATGGAGAACGGGACGTGTGTAGATGGAGAACGAACGGGACGTGTGTAGATGGAGAACGGGCGTGTGTAGATGGAGATGGAGAACGGGCGTGTGTAGATGGAGAACGGGACGTGTGTAGATGGAGAACGGGACGTGTGTAGATGGAGAAGAGGACGTGTGTAGATGGAGAACGGACGTGTGTAGATGGAGAAGGGACGTGTGTAGATGGAGAAGCGGGACGTGTGTAGATGGAGATGGAGAGATGGAGAACGGGGCGTGTGTAGATGGAGAACGGGACGTGTGTAGATGGAGAACGGGGCGTGTGAGATGGAGAAGGGACGTGTGTAGATGGAGAACGGGACGTGTGTAGATGGAGAACGGGACGTGTGTAGATGGAGAAGAGGACGTGTGTAGATGGAGAACGGGACGTGTGTAGATGGAGAACGGGGCGTGGAGATGGAGAACGGGACGTGTGTAGATGGAGAACGGGACGTGTGTAGATGGAGAGATGGAGAACGGGACGTGTGGAGATGGAGAACGTGTGTAGATGGAGAAAGAGGGCGTGTGTAGATGGAGAACGGGACGTGTGTAGATGGAGAACGGGACGTGTGTAGATGGAGAGGGCGTGTGTAGATGGAGAACGGGGCGTGTGGAGATGGAGAACGGGGCGTGTGGAGATGGAGAATGGAGAACGGGGCGTGTGTAGATGGAGAAGCGGGGCGTGTGGAGATGGAGAACGTGTGTAGATGGAGAAGCGATGGAGAACGGGGCGTGTGGAGATGGAGAACGGGACGGGCGTGTGGAGATGGAGAACGGGCGTGTGGAGATGGAGAACGGGCGTGTGGAGATGGAGAACGGGGCGTGTGTAGATGGAGAAGCGGGGCGTGTGTAGATGGAGAACGGGACGTGTGGAGATGGAGAAGCGGGGCGTGTGGAGATGGAGAACGGGGCGTGTGTAGATGGAGAACGGGACGTGTGTAGATGGAGAGCGGGGCGTGTGTAGATGGAGAACGGGACGTGTGTAGATGGAGAAGATGGAGAGCGGGCGTGTGTAGATGGAGATGGAGATGGAAGCGGGACGTGTGGAGATGGAGAACGGGACGTGTGTAGATGGAGAACGGGGCGTGTGAGATGGAGAACGGGCGTGTGGAGATGGAGAACGGGCGTGTGGAGATGGAGAACGGGACGTGTGGAGATGGAGAACGGGACGTGTGGAGATGGAGAACGCGACGTGTGGAGATGGAGAACGCGACGTGTGGAGATGGAGAACGGGACGTGTGGAGATGGAGAATGGGACGTGTGGAGATGGAGAACGGGACGTGTGGAGATGGAGAACGGGACGTGTGTAGATGGAGAACAGGACGTGTGGAGATGGAGAACGGGACGTGTGTAGATGGAATCCTGAAGAGACGTTTCCTCAGTGTTCAGGGTCTATATGCATGAGAAGAAAAAAGCTGGTGTCTCCCACTGTAGATTGAGCCGTCAATTGATGCGTCTATACTTCTATCTCTGGAGTAAAAGGTTCAACCTTTTAAAGTTTTATAGGATTATGTTAAACACGGAAAACGTGGGCGCTATTAATAAATGTCATTAGAAGTTTCTAGACCTTGAACATGGACTGACCAGGTGAATCCAGGTAAAAGCTATGATCCCTTAATGATGTCACTTATTAAATCCACTTCAATCAGTGTAGATCAGTGTAGGTCACCAACCTGTTTTGAGTCGAGACCACTTTCTGAGTCAAACTGCAAGCCAATTTTTTTTTGTTAACGTGAGCCTATGTAACATGAACCTATTCAAAACAGTACTGTTGTAATGAGGTTGGTGCAGTAGGCTATAGGCCCAATACATTACATGCAATGTTCTTCTCAGATCATTTATTTCAACATGTGAGGTAGGCTATATGATCACACCGGTAATAGATCAGCTGTTGTATTACTTGTGAGGCACAGCATACATAAAAAAAAAATGTTTTACTGGGTTGATGGTACCTGCATCTGATGGTCAGGCTCTCCCCTTCATCCTCTGACACTGACCAAAAAGGGACACTGTCATCCATCTGATGGCCAGGCTCTCCCCTTCCTCCTCTGACACTGACCAAAAAGGGACAACGTCATCCATCTGATGGTCAGGCTCTCCCCTTCCTCCTCTGACACTGACCAAAAAGGGACAACGTCATCCATCTGATGGTCAGGCTCTCCCCTTCCTCCTCTGACACTGACCAAAAAGGGACAACGTCATCCATCTGATGGTCAGGCTCTCCCCTTCCTCCTCTGACACTGACCAAAAAGGGACACCGTCATCCATCTGATGGTCAGGCTCTCCCCTTCCTCCTCTGACACTGACCAAAAAGGGACAACGTCATCCATCTGATGGTCAGGCTCTCCCCTTCCTCCTCTGACACTGACCAAAAAGGGACAACGTCATCCATCTGATGGTCAGGCTCTCCCCTTCCTCCTCTGACACTGACCAAAAAGGGACAACGTCATCCATCTGATGGTCAGGCTCTCCCCTTCCTCCTCTGACACTGACCAAAAAGGGACACCGTCATCCATCTGATGGTCAGGCTCTCCCCTTCCTCCTCTGACACTGACCAAAAAGGGACACCGTCATCCATCTGATGGTCAGGCTCTCCCCTTCCTCCTCTGACACTGACCAAAAAGGGACACCGTCATCCATCTGATGGTCAGGCTCTCCCCTTCCTCCTCTGATACTGACCAAAAAGGGACACCGTCATCCATCTGATGGTCAGGCTCTCCCCTTCCTCCTCTGACACTGACCAAAAAGGTACAACGTCATCCATCTGATGGTCAGGCTCTCCCCTTCCTCCTCTGACACTGACCAAAAAGGGACACCGTCATCCATCTGATGGTCAGGCTCTCCCCTTCCTCCTCTGACACTGACCAAAAAGGGATACTGTCATCCATCTGATGGTCAGGCTCTCCCCTTCCTCCTCTGACACTGACCAAAAAGGGACAACGTCATCCATCTGATGGTCAGGCTCTCCCCTTCCTCCTCTGACACTGACCAAAAAGGGACACCGTCATCCATCTGATGGTCAGGCTCTCCCCTTCCTCCTCTGACACTGACCAAAAAGGGACAACGTCATCCATCTGATGGTCAGGCTCTCCCCTTCCTCCTCTGACACTGACCAAAAAGGGACACCGTCATCCATCTGATGGTCAGGCTCTCCCCTTCATCCTCTGACACTGACCAAAAAGGGACACCGTCATCCATCTGATGGTCAGGCTCTCCCCTTCCTCCTCTGACACTGACCAAAAAGGGACACCGTCATCCATCTGATGGTCAGGCTCTCCCTTCCTCCTCTGACACTGACCAAAAAGGGACACCGTCATCCATCTGATGGTCAGGCTCTCCCTTCCTCCTCTGACACTGACCAAAAGGGACAACGTCATCCATCTGATGGTCAGGCTCTCCCCTTCCTCCTCTGACACTGACCAAAAAGGGACAACGTCATCCATCTGATGGTCAGGCTCTCCCCTTCCTCCTCTGACACTGACCAAAAGGGACACCGTCATCCATCTGATGGTCAGGCTCTCCCCTTCCTCCTCTGACACTGACCAAAAAGGGACAACGTCATCCATCTGATGGTCAGGCTCTCCCCTTCCTCCTCTGACACTGACCAAAAAGGGACACCGTCATCCATCTGATGGTCAGGCTCTCCCCTTCCTCCTCTGACACTGACCAAAAAGGGACAACGTCATCCATCTGATGGTCAGGCTCTCCCCTTCCTCCTCTGACACTGACCAAAAAGGGACACCGTCATCCATCTGATGGTCAGGCTCTCCCCTTCATCCTCTGACACTGACCAAAAAGGGACACCGTCATCCATCTGATGGTCAGGCTCTCCCCTTCCTCCTCTGACACTGACCAAAAAGGGACACCGTCATCCATCTGATGGTCAGGCTCTCCCCTTCCTCCTCTGACACTGACCAAAAAGGGACAACGTCATCCATCTGATGGTCAGGCTCTCCCCTTCCTCCTCTGACACTGACCAAAAAGGGACACCGTCATCCATCTGATGGTCAGGCTCTCCCCTTCCTCCTCTGACACTGACCAAAAGGGACAACGTCATCCATCTGATGGTCAGGCTCTCCCCTTCCTCCTCTGACACTGACCAAAAAGGGACACCGTCATCCATCTGATGGTCAGGCTCTCCCCTTCCTCCTCTGACACTGACCAAAAAGGGACAACGTCATCCATCTGATGGTCAGGCTCTCCCCTTCCTCCTCTGACACTGACCAAAAAGGGACAACGTCATCCATCTGATGGTCAGGCTCTCCCCCTTCCTCCTCTGACACTGACCAAAAGGGACACCGTCATCCATCTGATGGTCAGGCTCTCCCCTTCCTCCTCTGACACTGACCAAAAAGGGACAACGTCATCCATCTGATGGTCAGGCTCTCCCCTTCCTCCTCTGATACTGACCAAAAGGGACAACGTCATCCATCTGATGGTCAGGCTCTCCCTTCCTCCTCTGATACTGACCAAAAGGGACAACGTCATCCATCTGATGGTCAGGCTCTCCCTTCCTCCTCTGACACTGACCAAAAGGGACACCGTCATCCATCTGATGGTCAGGCTCTCCCCTTCCTCCTCTGACACTGACCAAAAAGGGACAACGTCATCCATCTGATGGTCAGGCTCTCCCCTTCCTCCTCTGACACTGACCAAAAGGGACAACGTCATCCATCTGATGGTCAGGCTCTCCCCTTCCTCCTCTGACACTGACCAAAAAGGGACACCGTCATCCATCTGATGGTCAGGCTCTCCCCTTCCTCCTCTGACACTGACCAAAAAGGGACAACGTCATCCATCTGATGGTCAGGCTCTCCCCTTCCTCCTCTGACACTGACCAAAAAGGACAACGTCATCCATCTGATGGTCAGGCTCTCCCCTTCCTCCTCTGACACTGACCAAAAAGGGACACCGTCATCCATCTGATGGTCAGGCTCTCCCCTTCCTCCTCTGACACTGACCAAAAGGGACAACGTCATCCATCTGATGGTCAGGCTCTCCCCTTCCTCCTCTGATACTGACCAAAAGGGACAACGTCATCCATCTGATGGTCAGGCTCTCCCCTTCCTCCTCTGACACTGACCAAAAAGGGACAACGTCATCCATCTGATGGTCAGGCTCTCCCCTTCCTCCTCTGACACTGACCAAAAAGGGACAACGTCATCCATCTGATGGTCAGGCTCTCCCCTTCCTCCTCTGACACTGACCAAAAAGGGACACCGTCATCCATCTGATGGTCAGGCTCTCCCCTTCCTCCTCTGACACTGACCAAAAAGGGACAACGTCATCCATCTGATGGTCAGGCTCTCCCCTTCCTCCTCTGACACTGACCAAAAAGGGACACCGTCATCCATCTGATGGTCAGGCTCTCCCCTTCCTCCTCTGACACTGACCAAAAAGGGACAACGTCATCCATCTGATGGTCAGGCTCTCCCCTTCCTCCTCTGACACTGACCAAAAAGGGACACCGTCATCCATCTGATGGTCAGGCTCTCCCCTTCCTCCTCTGACACTGACCAAAAAGGGACAACGTCATCCATCTGATGGTCAGGCTCTCCCCTTCCTCCTCTGACACTGACCAAAAAGGGACACCGTCATCCCTCTGATGGTCAGGCTCTCCCCTTCCTCCTCTGACACTGACCAAAAAGGGACACCGTCATCCATCTGATGGTCAGGCTCTCCCCTTCCTCCTCTGACACTGACCAAAAAGGGACAACGTCATCCATCTGATGGTCAGGCTCTCCCCTTCCTCCTCTGACACTGACCAAAAGGGACACCGTCATCCATCTGATGGTCAGGCTCTCCCTTCCTCCTCTGACACTGACCAAAAAGGGACACTGTCATCCATCTGATGGTCAGGCTCTCCCCTTCCTCCTCTGACACTGACCAAAAAGGGACAACGTCATCCATCTGATGGTCAGGCTCTCCCCTTCCTCCTCTGACACTGACCAAAAAGGGACACCGTCATCCATCTGATGGTCAGGCTCTCCCCTTCCTCCTCTGACACTGACCAAAAGGGACAACGTCATCCATCTGATGGTCAGGCTCTCCCCTTCCTCCTCTGACACTGACCAAAAAGGGACACCGTCATCCATCTGATGGTCAGGCTCTCCCCTTCCTCCTCTGACACTGACCAAAAAGGGACACCGTCATCCATCTGATGGTCAGGCTCTCCCCTTCCTCCTCTGACACTGACCAAAAAGGGACAACGTCATCTATCTGATGGTCAGGCTCTCCCCTTCCTCCTCTGACACTGACCAAAAAGGGACACCGTCATCCATCTGATGGTCAGGCTCTCCCCTTCCTCCTCTGACACTGACCAAAAAGGGACAACGTCATCCATCTGATGGTCAGGCTCTCCCCTTCCTCCTCTGACACTGACCAAAAAGGGACAACGTCATCCATCTGATGGTCAGGCTCTCCCCTTCCTCCTCTGACACTGACCAAAAAGGGACAACGTCATCCATCTGATGGTCAGGCTCTCCCCTTCCTCCTCTGACACTGACCAAAAAGGGACACCGTCATCCATCTGATGGTCAGGCTCTCCCCTTCATCCTCTGACACTGACCAAAAAGGGACACCGTCATCCATCTGATGGTCAGGCTCTCCCCTTCCTCCTCTGACACTGACCAAAAAGGGACACTGTCATCCATCTGATGGTCAGGCTCTCCCCTTCCTCCTCTGACACTGACCAAAAAGGGACACTGTCATCCATCTGATGGTCAGGCTCTCCCCTTCCTCCTCTGACACTGACCAAAAAGGGACACCGTCATCTATCTGATGGTCAGGCTCTCCCCTTCCTCCTCTGACACTGACCAAAAAGGGACACCGTCATCCATCTGATGGTCAGGCTCTCCCCTTCCTCCTCTGACACTGACCAAAAAGGGACACCGTCATCCATCTGATGGTCAGGCTCTCCCCTTCCTCCTCTCACACTGACCAAAAAGGGACACCGTCATCCATCTGATGGTCAGGCTCTCCCCTTCCTCCTCTGACACTGACCAAAAAGGGACAACGTCATCCATCTGATGGTCAGGCTCTCCCCTTCCTCCTTTCACACTGACCAAAAAGGGACACCGTCATCCATCTGATGGTCAGGCTCTCCCCTTCCTCCTCTGATACTGACCAAAAAGGGACACCGTCATCCATCTGATGGTCAGGCTCTCCCCTTCCTCCTCTGACACTGACCAAAAAGGGACACCGTCATCCATCTGATGGTCAGGCTCTCCCCTTCCTCCTCTGACACTGACCAAAAAGGGACACCGTCATCCAAACTTCAGTCGCACTGCATTATATCTGCCTCATGCACAAATTCATGTTGTTACTCCTTTGAACAGAGGAAGTGACTTTTTCCTCAATATGGAAAAAATACCCAAGCCACTAATAATAATAACAACACAAGCCTTTCCATTCCACTTTCCTACTCATTCATTACTGCTGCAGTGCTGGTTGTAGGGCGAGTGGAAGTAGGAAGAAAGCACATTTTATGGAGTATAAAAGTGTTGACAGTGCTGAGTGAGAACTTGAACATGAACTCACTCATAAAAACAGCAGCTCTTTGCTGTATTCGTTGACTCATTCGTCATGGTTTTAAAAGTTTAGAAGTCTCACAGTATCAACTTGCCTAGTTACTGCAGACATGGTAATCTCAGCCATCCGATTGGCCAGTGGTAGGCCTATGGTGCACTTGATTTGCACCCCCTGGGAAGGCAGAGTTTGCACCTTTAAAACATATGAAATGGCTGAAAATAGAAACACGTCACCTACCCGACGCGCAGGGCAGCTGGATCCGGTGCGCCTACCGCCAACAGCGCGTGACAAATAAATACAAAAATAGGACACAAGGCTTTATCGTTGCGTTTTTTACAGAAATGTCTGTCGATCGACTAGGAATGCCTTGGAGATTGACCAGTCTATCGAGATCGACCAGTTGGTGACCACTCGTGAAGATGAAGGGGAGGAGACAGGTTAAAGGAGTCATTTTAAGCCTTGAGACAATTGAGACATGGATTGTGTATGTGTGTCATTCAGAGGGGGAATAGGAAAGACAACAGATTTAAGTGCATTTGAACGGGGTATGGTAGTAAGTGCCAGTTCTGAGTGGGTCAAGAACTGCAATGCTGCTGGGTTTAACACACTCAACAGTTTCCCGTGCGTATCAAGAATGGTCCATCACCCAAAGGACATCCAAAGCACCTCTTTGTGAACCTATTTTACATGTCATTGACCGTTTGTAGACATTGAAGATATGAAGCTAATGTAAGCTTCCATTCTATGTAAAGGTGTGTAGGTATGGAGTGTTTACTCTAAGTTGTTATTGCATTCATCTTAAAGCCGTCGGCAGCCAATGAGGCGCGGCTCTTTAATCCCAGACGGAGAGGAATATTCCCTCTAATGAATTGATGGAACAAAACCTAATCCATCAGATTAATTGGATGCGTCCGTGCGGCGTCTTGCGGTGGTTTTTCAACCCGCCGTCCCACGCTCTGCAATTCTGATTTATGTCACCAGACCACGCCAGCGTTCAGCCTGTATTTCTGGGACTAAGAGTCAGGAGTTGGGACTCGGGAGCGACAGGGGTGCTGTTCTGATTCTGTTGTTTTCCTTGATTGAGAATGAGATTAACCGGGGCCATCCAAGTGGGAAAATGGGGGAAATTAATTGAGAAAACGGGATGAGTAATATTTTATTGGGCGTGCCGATCACGTGAGAAGACAATGTTATCAGGTTGCTTATCGCCGAGATGGGTTTTCTCTGATGAGAAATCATCAACATAAATTCTGTTTGACAAATTATCTCCATTAGTTTCTCTAGTTGGAAAAGCCAAAGCAATTTTGAAAGTGCAATGAGTGGAAATCTCTACTGAAATGTAGTGAGATAACCAGAGTAAGAATCATGCATTGTTGTTTAGTTAGTGTGGAGACATTCCCTATGGACCAAATGTGGTTTACATACACACACTCACTGTCTCTACTCACTGGAAAAGTGATGGAGGCAGGTAGATCTGGGCCCCGAAGCGCACACACACACACACACACACACACACACACACACACACACACACACACACACACACACACACACACACACACACACACACACACACACACACACACAGGCACACAGACACACACACACACACACAGACACACAGACACACACACACACTCACTCACCCATAATACACCTGCATACACTCCCATCTGCATATTATGACTCCCATTTCCTGTTGCTCAAGGGGTGTTTGGGGGTCAAAAGGTCATTATAATTTTACATTCCCTCCCTTACCCTCCCATTAATCCACCTACTGTGGTGTGTGTGTTTAGAGGTGAACAGGTTAACCTCTCCACCAACATCAGAGCCAGACAGACTCTGGGCAGACTCTGGGCAGGTTCATCTCTTAATTTTTTACTGGCAGACTGCTGTTTGGGGAGAGAGAGAGAGTGGGGGGAGAGAGAGAGGAGGAAGTGTGAGAGAGAGGAGGGAGTGTGAGAGAGAGAGAGAGAGGAGGGAGTGTGAGAGAGAGAGAGAGAGAGAGGAGGGAGGGAGGGAGAGAGAGAGGGAGAGAGAGAGAGAGGGGAGGGAGTGTGTGAGAGAGAGAGGGAGTGTGAGAGAGAGGGAGTGTGAGAGAGAGAGAGAGAGAGAGAGAGAGAGAGAGAGAGAGAGAGAGAGAGAGAGAGAGAGAGAGAGAGAGAGAGAGAGAGAGAGAGAGAGAGAGAGAGAGAGAGAGAGAGAGAGGGGGGGAGAGAGAGAGAGGAGTATGTAAGAGAGAGATAGAGAGAGGAGGGAGTGTGAGAGAGAGAGAAGGGAGTGAGAGAGAGAGAGAAGGGAGTGTGAGAGAGAGAGAGAAGGGAGTGTGAGAGAGAGCGAGAGGGGGGCAAGACAGAAAGCGAGATGGGGGGGGGGTGAGAGAGAGAGGGGTGGGGGCGAGAGAGAGGAGGGAGTGTGAGAGAGAGAGAGAGAGAGAGAGAGAGAGAGAGAGAGGGGGGAGTGTGAGAGAGAGAGAAGGGAGTGAGAGAGAGAGAGAAGGGAGTGTGAGAGAGAGAGAGAAGGGAGTGTGAGAGAGAGCGAGAGGGGGGCAAGACAGAAAGCGAGAGGGGGGGTTGTGAGAGAGAGAGAGGGGGGAGTGTGAGAGAGAGAGTGTGAGAGAGAGAGAGAGAGAGAGAGAGAGAGAGAGAGAGAGAGGGGAGTATGTAAGAAAGAGAGAGGAGGGAGTGTGAGAGAGAGAGAGGAGGGAGTGTGAGAGAGAGAGCGAGAGAGAGGGGTGGGGGGCGAGAGAGAGAGATGAATGCAGGCCCCCTCCAGACACATGGTTCCATTACAGAGTGCTGCATTCACAGCACAAGGGCCTGTCTGGATGGAGAGAACTAGAAAGAGAGGGCAAAGGGAGAAGAGGGAGACTCACTCTCCAGAATTGGTAATCACTCGCTCTCGTCCATCGCACACTCTCCACATCCGTAATTTCCTCCGACTCTCCTATCCTCTCCTCCAAATCTCTTTATTCTAATGAGTTCCTGAGATAATGTTGCCCAGACCCTTTCACTTATATTCTCTCTTATTTAGGAAAATACTTTCAGCGTTTTGTCCTTCCAAACGAGGACATATCTTCACCCTCTTCCTTCTCTTCTCTCTTCTCTCTCCTCTTCCTCTCCTCTCCTCCTATCCTATAATGTACTCCTCTCCTCAGTTCTCTACTATACTCCTCTCCTCAGTTCTCTAATATACTCCTCTCCTCAGTTCTCTAATATACTCTTCTGCTCAGTTCTCTAATATATTCCTCTCCTCAGTTCTCTACTATATTCCTCTCCTCAGTTCTCTAATATACTCCTCTCCTCGGTTCTCTAATGTACTCCTCTCCTTAGTTCTCTACTATACTCCTCTCCTCAGCTCTCTACTATACTCCTCTCCTCAGTTCTCTACTATACTCCTCTCCTCAGTTCTCTAATATACTCCTCTCCTATCCTCAGTTCTCTACTATACTCCTCTCCTATCCTCAGTTCTCTACTATACTCCTCTCCTATCCTCAGTTCTTTACTATAATCCTCTCCTATCCTCAGTTCTCTACTATAATCCTCTCCTATCCTCAGTTCTCTACTATAATCCTCTCCTATCCTCAGTTCTCTACTATAATCCTCTCCTATCCTCAGTTCTTTAATATACTCCTCTCCTCTCCCCAGTTCTCTAATATAATCCTCTCCTATCCTCAGTTCTCTACTATAATCCTCTCCTATCCTCAGTTCTTTAATATACTCCTCTCCTCTCCTCAGTTCTCTACTATACTCCTCTCCTATCCTCAGTTCTCTACTATACTCCTCTCCTATCCTCAGTTCTCTACTATAATCCTCTCCTATCATCAGTTATTTAATATACTCCTCTCCTATCCTCAGTTCTCTACTATACTGCTCTCCTCTCCTCAGTTCTCTAATATACTCCTCTCCTCTCCTCAGTTCTCTACTATACTGCTCTCCTCTCCTCAGTTCTCTACTATACTCCTCTCCTATCCTCAGTTCTCTACTATACTGCTCTCCTCTCCTCAGTTCTCTAATATACTCCTCTCCTCTCCTCAGTTCTCTACTATACTCCTCTCCTATCCTCAGTTATCTAATATACTCCTATCCTCAGTTCTCTAATATACTCCTCTCCTCTCCTCAGTTCTCTACTATAATCCTCTCCTATCCTCAGTTCTCTACTATAATCCTCTCCTATCCTCAGTTCTTTAATATACTCCTCTCCTATCCTCAGTTCTCTACTATACTCCTCTCCTATCCTCAGTTATCTACTATACTCCTCTCCTATCCTCAGTTCTCTAATATACTCCTCTCCTATCCTCAGTTCTCTACTATACTCCTCTCCTATCCTCAGTTCTCTAATATACTCCTCTCCTATCCTCAGTTCTCTACTATACTCCTCTCCTATCCTCAGTTCTCTACTATACTCCTCTCCTATCATCAGTTCTCTACTATAATCCTCTCCTATCCTCAGTTCTCTACTATAATCATCTCCTATCCTCAGTTCTCTACTATAATCCTCTCCTATCCTCAGTTCTCTACTATAATCCTCTCCTATCCTCAGTTCTCTACTATAATCCTCTCCTATCCTCAGTTCTTTAATATACTCCTCTCCTCTCCTCAGTTCTCTAATATACTCCTCTCCTATCCTCAGTTCTCTACTATACTCCTCTCCTATCCTCAGTTCTCTACTATAATCCTCTCCTATCCTCAGTTCTTTAATATACTCCTCTCCTCTCCCCAGTTCTCTAATATAATCCTCTCCTATCCTCAGTTCTCTACTATAATCCTCTCCTATCCTCAGTTCTCTACTATAATCCTCTCCTATCCTCAGTTCTTTAATATACTCCTCTCCTCTCCTCAGTTCTCTACTATACTCCTCTCCTATCCTCAGTTCTCTACTATACTCCTCTCCTATCCTCAGTTCTCTACTATAATCCTCTCCTATCCTCAGTTCTTTAATATACTCCTCTCCTATCCTCAGTTCTCTACTATACTGCTCTCCTCTCCTCAGTTCTCTAATATACTCCTCTCCTCTCCTCAGTTCTCTACTATACTGCTCTCCTCTCCTCAGTTCTCTACTATACTCCTCTCCTATCCTCAGTTCTCTACTATACTGCTCTCCTCTCCTCAGTTCTCTAATATACTCCTCTCCTCTCCTCAGTTCTCTACTATACTCCTCTCCTATCCTCAGTTCTCTAATATACTCCTATCCTCAGTTCTCTAATATACTCCTCTCCTCTCCTCAGTTCTCTACTATAATCCTCTCCTATCCTCAGTTCTCTACTATAATCCTCTCCTATCCTCAGTTCTTTAATATACTCCTCTCCTCTCCTCAGTTCTCTACTATACTCCTCTCCTATCCTCAGTTATCTAATATACTCCTATCCTCAGTTCTCTACTATACTCCTCTCCTATCCTCAGTTCTCTACTATACTGCTCTCCTCTCCTCAGTTCTCTACTATACTCCTCTCCTATCCTCAGTTCTCTAATATACTCCTCTCCTATCCTCAGTTCTCTACTATACTCCTCTCCTATCCTCAGTTCTCTAATATACTCCTCTCCTATCCTCAGTTCTCTACTATACTCCTCTCCTATCCTCAGTTCTGTACTATACTCCTCTCCTATCCTCAGTTCTCTACTATAATCCTCTCCTATCCTCAGTTCTCTACTATAATCCTCTCCTATCCTCAGTTCTCTACTATAATCCTCTCCTATCCTCAGTTCTCTACTATAATCATCTCCTATCCTCAGTTCTCTACTATAATCCTCTCCTATCCTCAGTTCTCTACTATAATCCTCTCCTATCCTCAGTTCTCTACTATAATCCTCTCCTATCCTCAGTTCTTTAATATACTCCTCTCCTCTCCTCAGTTCTCTAATATACTCCTCTCCTATCCTCAGTTCTCTACTATACTCCTCTCCTATCCTCAGTTCTCTACTATAATCCTCTCCTATCCTCAGTTCTCTACTATAATCCTCTCCTATCCTCAGTTCTCTACTATAATCCTCTCCTATCCTCAGTTCTTTAATATACTCCTCTCCTCTCCCCAGTTCTCTACTATACTCCTCTCCTATCCTCAGTTCTCTACTATACTCCTCTCCTATCCTCAGTTCTCTACTATAATCCTCTCCTATCCTCAGTTCTCTACTATAATCTTCTCCTATCCTCAGTTCTCTACTATAATCCTCTCCTATCCTCAGTTCTCTACTATAATCCTCTCCTATCCTCAGTTCTTTAATATACTCCTCTCCTATCCTCAGTTCTCTACTATAATCCTCTCCTATCCTCAGTTCTCTACTATAATCCTCTCCTATCCTCAGTTCTTTAATATACTCCTCTCCTATCCTCAGTTCTCTACTATAATCTTCTCCTATCCTCAGTTCTCTACTATAATCCTCTCCTATCCTCAGTTCTCTACTATAATCCTCTCCTATCCTCAGTTCTCTACTATAATCCTCTCCTATCCTCAGTTCTCTACTATAATCCTCTCCTATCCTCAGTTCTTTAATATACTCCTCTCCTATCCTCAGTTCTCTACTATAATCCTCTCCTATCCTCAGTTCTCTACTATAATCCTCTCCTATCCTCAGTTCTTTAATATACTCCTCTCCTATCCTCAGTTCTCTACTATAATCCTCTCCTATCCTCAGTTCTTTAATATACTCCTTGGTTGTTTTCTGTCAGATTAAAGGAAATAAAGTTAATCTCCCGTAGATATTTTTCATCCTTTTTTCCTTAAATGATTATTTAGTGAAGAATCGTTTATTCCCATCTCATCCTCGGTTCCTCCTCTGTTATAATATTTAGGTAATGTTTTATTTGTAAAGTTTCTGCTGGACAGTAGCTTTGTATTGGTGGGGGTTGTTCCCAAAGTGCACCCTTTTCCCTAGATAGTGGACTACTTTTTTAAAAAAGAGACCATAGTGCACTATGTCGGGGATAGGGTGCCATTTGGGACACATGCCTGTTCACTGTGGGGGGCTCTGCTCTTGCTCTGGTTTGCCAGGTTGGTGAGATAGAACGGAAGAGATGGACTACACAGAAACCTAGAGGTTTTTCTCAGCCCCTCTGCCATGAAGCACGCGTGCTCTTCTTGCCGTGTCACATGTCGGCAGTGTAGGTGTAGGCATGTTCTGGGAGAGCTGAATGACAACAAGTTGACACTGATGATGTGATTTGGTGAAGCAAGGTGCTGTATATGGATTCAGGGTTTCTCCACTCTGAGGGGTGTATGCAGATTGTACTCTGTGTATTTCTGGGTTGTGCTTGCGTCCTAGCAACCGAAATGACGACAGCCGCTGTTATATTTTCAGACGAGGTTGGCGGCCCACTTCACTACGCTGGCATGAAGTCTTGTACTACACACACACACGCACACACACACACACACACACACACACACACACACACACACACACACACACACACACACACACACACACACACACACACACACACACACACACACACACACAGAGGCATCTGGCTCTCCCCTCGTCATGTTCATCATTATGCATTATGCACTGCACTTTGAGATTGTTTTTCTATGAAAAGCGTGTTATAAATTCAGTGGTTTATTGTTATTGTTGTTATTATTATTATTATCATGGTAAACCGGTGTTAGCGATCCTGTGTTAGCGATCCTGTGGTAGCTAGTAAGATGCTGGAGTCCCTCAGGAGGGCCATCATGACGACCGACCGCCAGCCCACACTATGCAGACACGGTGCGGCTGAAACCTACACGTGTTACGTAGCCTAGCGGAGATACGGGGGAATGGATGACTCACTCACACGCATACGACAGGAGTGCAGCGAGCGCACGCACACACACACTCTTTCTCACACACACACACACACACACACACACACTCTCTCTCTCACACACACACACACACACACACACACACACACACACACACACACACACACACACACACACACACACACACACACACACACACACACACACACACACACACACTCACACTCTTTCTCTCTCTCTCTCTCTCTCTCTCTCTCTCTCTCTCTCTCTCTCTCTCTCTCTCTCTCTCTCTCTCACACACACACTCTCTCTCTCACACACACACACACACACACACACACACACACACACACACACACACACACACACACACACACACATTGACCAAATGAGTATAAAATGGCACTGACACTAGTATCTATATGGCTGTTAAAGGCCCACGTTATCAACCATGGTAATGGAATGAATTCATCCTGTTTCTATGTTATCAACAGAACCTAATGTACTAGCAGGGAAACGGTAAGTAAATGGGGTGCGAAAACACTTAAGCAACATTTCCTGGTTCTCCAGAAATACGGTTTGAAGATTCAGGAATTCATACTTATTCACTTGTGATTCAGGGATTTTTTTTTCTTTTTTTTTTCTTTCCCTGGAATTTGGGGAAAGTGACCATAATTTTGCAACCCTAAAAGTAAAGCAAGCATGTTACCAGGTATAGTATGATGAGACAGATAGAAAGAGGCCGTATCTGGCTGCAAAGGACACAGTCATCATTCTATCGTGTGCCCATCTTTCCTACCAGTACATAGGAATTTGTCTTGCATGTATTCTTTCTATCAACCGTTGATAGTTTAGTTTATTTGGGTCCCCATTATCTGTTGAATAAGCCTCAGCTATTCTCCCTGTTGCTCACGATAGGCCCTCAGCTTTTCTTCCTGGGGCTCACGATAGGCCCTCAGCTATTCTCCCTGGGGCTCACGATAGGCCCTCAGCTATTCTCCCTGGGGCTCACGATAGGCCCTCAGCTATTCTCCCTGGGGCTCACGATAGGCCCTCAGCTTTTCTTCCTGGGGCTCACGATAGGCCCTCAGCTATTCTCCCTGGGGCTCACGATAGGCCCTCAGCTATTCTCCCTGGGGCTCACGATAGGCCCTCAGCTATTCTCCCTGGGGCTCACGATAGGCCCTCAGCTATTCTCCCTGGGGCTCACGATAGGCCCTCAGCTATTCTCCCTGGGGCTCACGATAGGCCCTCAGCTATTCTCCCTGGGGCTCACGATAGGCCCTCAGCTATTCTCCCTGGGGCTCACGATAGGCCCTCAGCTATTCTCCCTGGGGCTCACGATAGGCCCTCAGCTATTCTCCCTGGGGCTCACGATAGGCCCTCAGCTTTTCTTCCTGGGGCTCACGATAGGCCCTCAGCTATTCTTCCTGGGGCTCATGATAGGCCCTCAGCTATTCTTCCTGGGGCTCACGATAGGCCCTCAGCTATTCTTCCTGGTGCTCACGATAGGCCCTCAGCTTTTCTTCCTGGGGCTCACGATAGGCCCTCAGCTATTCTCCCTGGGGCTCACGATAGGCCCTCAGCTATTCTTCCTGGTGCTCACGATAGGCCCTCAGCTATTCTTCCTGGTGCTCACGATAGGCCCTCAGCTATTCTTCCTGGTGCTCACGATAGGCCCTCAGCT
Source organism: Oncorhynchus keta (assembly GCF_023373465.1). NCBI lineage: Eukaryota > Metazoa > Chordata > Actinopteri > Salmoniformes > Salmonidae > Oncorhynchus > Oncorhynchus keta. The sequence continues at coordinate 52,555 of NW_026288957.1, read as the reverse complement.
ATTCTTCCTGGTGCTCACGATAGGCCCTCAGCTATTCTTCCTGGTGCTCACGATAGGCCCTCAGCTATTCTTCCTGGTGCTCACGATAGGCCCTCAGCTATTCTTCCTGGTGCTCACGATAGGCCCTCAGCTATTCTTCCTGGTGCTCACGATAGGCCCTCAGCTATTCTTCCTGGTGCTCACGATAGACCCTCAGCTATACTCATTGGTGCTCACGATAGACCCTCAGCTATTCTTCCTGGTGCTCACGATAGGCCCTCAGCTATTCTTCCTGGTGCTCACGATAGGCCCTCAGCTATTCTCCCTGGTTCTCACGATAGGCCCTCAGCTATTCTCCCTGGGGCTCACGATAGACATTTCTCTGCTATTGGGTTCTCTAGTAGAATCAGAATGGATTCTGTCCAACAGTCTGCAATTCAATTATTTACAGCCACTGTGGTTGGTAAACACACACACCCACCTGTGGAATCTTATCGCCGTAGGGAGATAGATGGTATGTAGAGGGACATGGGATGCCTTTTTCCTCCTCCATACCGTGTAGCTAGTGGGCCTCAGTTTGCCCGCACTGTCTCGTAAAAACACGCACACCGTGGTACAAGGATAGGAAATAGATGTTTTCTTATCAGTGGAGACACAGGCTCCTTGTGTGAGGACACTTTTCTGGTAACTGAGTACACTGTAGTGTACATTCTCTTCTCCTATTGGCTAAGGTTAGTGAGTAAAGAGTTGTGATTGGCCACAGTTAGTAATGCGTTGTGATTGTCCATGGTTAGTAATGCGTTGTGATTGTCCATGGTTAGTAATGCGTTGTGATTGTCCATGGTTAGTAATGCGTTGTGATTGTCCATGGTTAGTAATGCGTTGTGATTGTCCATGGTTAGTAATGCGTTGTGATTGTCCATGGTTAGTAATGCGTTGTGATTGTCCATGGTTAGTAATGCGTTGTGATTGTCCATGGTTAGTAATGCGTTGTGATTGTCCATGGTTAGTAATGCGTTGTGATTGTCCATGGTTAGTAATGCGTTGTGATTGTCCATGGTTAGTAATGCGTTGTGATTGTCCATGGTTAGTAATGCGTTGTGATTGTCCATGGTTAGTAATGCGTTGTGATTGTCCATGGTTAGTAATGCGTTGTGATTGTCCATGGTTAGTAATGCGCTGTGATTGTCCATGGTTAGTAATGCGTTGTGATTGTCCATGGTTAGTAATGCGTTGTGATTGTCCATGGTTAGTAATGCGTTGTGATTGTCCATGGTTAGTAATGCGTTGTGATTGTCCATGGTTAGTAATGCGTTGTGATTGTCCATGGTTAGTAATGCGCTGTGATTGTCCATGGTTAGTAATGCGTTGTGATTGTCCATGGTTAGTAATGCGTTGTGATTGTCCATGGTTAGTAATGCGTTGTGATTGTCCATGGTTAGTAATGCGTTGTGCCTTGACCTTGTGACGACAGGTAGACCAGACTTCTCTTTCATGGAGCTGTGAAAAGGCATAGGGTCATGTTTGTTTTCCTGGGGTGAGGGGTGTGTGTGAGAGAGAGAGAGAGAGAGAGAGAGAGACGGGGAATAGGCATTGCTTATCTTGAAGCCACACAGCTAGCGAGTGTTTAGCACCGTTGTGAAATATATGGCCATTGTGAGGGAATTTTTACCCATTTCATTTGTACATGTTTTATCTTGGCCTTTTCCCCCCTGTCTCTCATTCATGGTCTATAGCTCGCGTGCTGTACGTCTCTCCAATTCCATCTCTCTCCCTACCTGGTTTTTCATTATAAGGGAATTTTGACCAATTGTGACTAACATTTTATCTCTCTCTCTCTCTCTCTTTCTCTCTCTCTCTCTCTCTCTCTCTCTCTCTCTCTCTCTCTCTCTCTCTCTCTCGTTCTCTCTCGCTCTCGCTCTCGTTCTCTCTCTCTCTCTATACCTCTCTCTACCTCTCTCTCTTTCTCTCTCTCTCTGTCTCTATCTCTCTCTATACCTCTCTCTCTATATATATACCTCTCTCTACCTCTCTCTCTGGTTCTCCCCTCCTCTCTCTTTTTCAGAGTTATATCCATGGGAGCAGCCAGGCCCAGTTTGTAGCTGAGTCCCACATCATCCTGCTGCTCAGTATCCTTAAGACGAACGCTTCATGGGAGAACTGAGGATTAACCAATGGGAAGCCTGTATTCACTACTTCCCCTATATGATATCGAGAATTAACCAATGTGAAGCCTGTATTCCATAACTACTATGTATGATACAGAGGATTATCCAGTAGGAAGCCTATACTTACTACCTACAGTACTCTGTATGATACAGAGGATTAACCAATGGGAAGTATGTATTCACTACTTCCTATATATGATACAGAGGATTAACCAATGTGAAGCCTGTATTCAATAACTACTATGTATGATACAGAGGATTATCCAGTAGGAAGCCTATACTTACTACCTACAGTACTCTGTATGATACAGAGGATTAACCAATGGGAAGTATGTATTCACTACTTCCTATATATGATACAGAGGATTAACCAATGTGAAGCCTGTATTCAATAACTACTATGTATGATACAGAGGATTATCCAGTAGGAAGCCTATACTTACTACCTACAGTACTCTGTATGATACAGAGGACTAACCAATTGGAAGCCTGTATTCATTACTTCCTCTATATGATACAGAGGACTAACCAATGGGAAGCCTGTATTCACTACTTCCTCTATATGATACAGAGGACTAACCAATGGGAAGCCTGTATTCACTACCTATTCTAGAGCCAGATTCAGGAGGCATTTGCACCTAAACACCAACAGGAAAGCGAATCCTGAAGCTTCATAATATCACATATACTACACTATTTACTCTGTATTTACAGTTGGCCGTAATAGTGTATTACTTCACATAAACCTCAAGCAATATCTCCTCTGCATAGAAAAACAGGTGTGAGGTTTACACCTGTTGCGAGCGCTTAGTACATACAGTTGAAGTGGGAAGTTTACATACACATAGGTTGGAGTCATTAAAACTAGTTTTTTAACCAACTCCACCAATTTTTTGTTAACAAACTATATTGTTTTGGCGGTTAGGACGTCTACTTTGTGTATGACACAAGTAATTTTTCCAACAGTTGTTTACAGACAGATGATTTCACTTATAATTCAGTATATCATAATTCCAGTGGGTCAGAAGTTTACATACACTAAGTTCACTGTTCCTTTAAACAACTTGGAAAACATGGCTTTAGAAGCTTCTGATAGGCTAATTGACATAATTTGAGTCAATTGGAGGTGTACCTGTGGATGTATTTGGAGGCCTACCTTCAAACTCAGTGCCTCTTTGCTTGACTCCATGGGAAAGAAATCAGCCAAGACCTCAGAAAAAATTGTAGACCTCCACAAGTCTGGTTCATCCTTGGGAGCAATTTCTAAACGCCTGAAGGTAGAACGTTCATCTGTAGAAACAATAGTATGCAGGTATAAACACCATGGGACCACGCAGCCGTCATACCACTCAGGAAGGAGATGCGTTCTGTCTCCTAGAGATGAACGTACTTTGGAGCGAAAAGTGCAAATCAATCCAAAAACAACAGCAAAGGACCTTGTGTAGATGCTGGAGGAAACAGGTACAAAAGTATCTATATCCACAGTAAAACGACTCCTATATTGACATAACTTGAAAGGCCGCTCAGCAAGGAAGAAGCCACTGCTCCAAAACCGCCATAAAAAAGCCAGACTACGGTTTGCAACTGCACATGGGGACAAAGATCGTACTTTTTGGAGAAATGTTCTCTGGTTTGATGAAACAAAAATAGAGCTGTTTGGCCATAATTACCATTGTTATGTTTAGAGGAAAAAAGGGGAGGCTTGCAATCCAAAGAACACCATCCCAACCTTAAAGCACGAATGTGTCAGCATCATGTTGTGGTGTTGCTTTGCTGCAGGAGGGACTGGTGCACTTCACAAAATAGATGGCATCATGAGGTAGGAAAATTGTGAATATATTGAAGCAACATGTCAAGACATCAGTCAGGAAGTTATAACTTGGTCGCAGATGGGTCTTCCAAATGGACAATGACCCCAAGAATACTTCCAAAGTTGTGGAAAAATGGCTTAAGGACAACAAAGTCAAGGTATTGGAGTGGCCATCACAAAGCCCTGACCTCAATCCTATAGAACATTTGTGGGCAGAACTGAAAAAGCGTGCGCGAGCAAGGAGGCCTACAAACCTGACTCAGTTACACCAGCTCTGTCAGGAGGAATGGGCCAAAATTCACCCAACTTATTGTGGGAAGCTTGTGGAAGGCTACCCGAAATGTTTGACCCAAGATAAACAATTTAAAGGCAATGCTACCAAATACTAACTTCTGACCCACTGGGAATGTAATGAAATAAATAAAAAGCTGAAATAAATCACTCTCTCCGCTATTATTCTGACATTTTACATTCTTAAAATAAAGTGGTGATCCTAACTGACCTAAGACAGGGAATGTTTAATAGGATTAAATGTCAGTAATTGTGAAAAACGGATTTTAAATGTATTTGACTAATGTGTATGTAAACTTCCGACTTCAACTGTACCTAGCGTCATTCTAGTCCACAGTGTATCGCCGTAAAGACCTACAGTCATTCTAGTCCATAGTGTATCGGTATAGAGACCTACAGTCATTCTAGTCCATAGTGTATCGGTATAGAGACATACAGTCATTCTAGTCCATAGTGTATCGGTATAGAGACCTACAGTCATTCTAGTCCATAGTGTATCGCCGTAAAGACCTACAGTCATTCTAGTCCATAGTGTATCGGTATAGAGACCTACAGTCATTCTAGTCCACAGTGTATCGCCGTAAAGACCTACAGTCATTCTAGTCCATAGTGTATCGGTATAGAGACCTACAGTCATTCTAGTCCATAGTGTATCGCCGTAAAGACCTACAGTCATTCTAGTCCATAGTGTATCGGTATAGAGACCTACAGTCATTCTAGTCCATAGTGTATCACCGTAAAGACCTACAGTCATTCTAGTCCATAGTGTATCGCTGTAGAGACCTACAGTCATTCTAGTCCATAGTGTATCGCCGTAGAGACCTACAGTCATTCTAGTCCATAGTGTATCGCCGTAGAGACATACAGTCATTCTAGTCCATAGTGTATCGCCGTAGAGACCTACAGTCATTCTCGTCCATAGTGTATCGCCGTAGAGACCTACAGTCATTCTAGTCGATAGTGTATCGCCATAGAGACCTACAGTTATTCTAATCCATAGTGTATCGCCGTAGAGACCTACAGTCATTCTAGTCCATAGTGTATCGCCGTAGAGACCTACAGTCATTCTAGTCCATAGTGTATCGCCGTAGAGACCTACAGTCATTCTAGTCCATAGTGTATCGCCGTAGAGACCTACAGTCATTCTAGTCCATAGTGTATCGCCGTAGAGACCTACAGTCATTCTCGTCCATAGTGTATCGCTGTAGAGACCTACAGTCATTCTAGTCCATAGTGTACCGCCGTAAAGACCTACAGTCATTCTAGTCCATAGTGTATCGCCGTAGAGACCTACAGTCATTCTAGTCCATAGTGTATCGCCGTAGAGACCTACAGTCATTCTAGTCCATAGTGTATCGCTGTAGAGACCTACAGTCATTCTAGTCCATAGTGTATCGGCGTAGAGACCTACAGTCATTCTAGTCCATAATGTATCGCCGTAGAGACCTACAGTCATTCTAGTCCATAGTGTATCGCCGTAGAGACCTACAGTCATTCTAGTCCATAGTGTATCGCCGTAGAGACCTACAGTCATTCTAGTCCATAGTGTATCGCCGTAGAGACCTACAGTCATTCTAGTCCATAGTGTATCGCTGTAGAGACCTACAGTCATTCTAGTCCATAGTGTATCGCTGTAGAGACCTACAGTCATTCTAGTCCATAGTGTATCGCCGTAGAGACATACAGTCATTCTAGTCCATAGTGTATCGCCGTAGAGACCTACAGTCATTCTAGTCCATAGTGTATCGCCGTAGAGACCTACAGTGATTCTAGTCCATAGTGTATCGCCGTAGAGACCTACAGTGATTCTAGTCCATAGTGTATCGCTGTAGAGACCTACAGTCATTCTAGTCCATAGTGTATCGCTGTAGAGACCTATAGTCATTCTAGTCCGTAGTGTATCGCCGTAGAGACATACAGTCATTCTAGTCCTTACTGTTTCCTACAGTGATTTGGGGGTGAGTGTATCGCCGTAGAGACATACAGTCATTCTAGATGGGGGACATATGTGGGATATAGACACCAGTGAAAACACAAAGGCACACATACGTCAGGCAGCATCTGTAAAGGGCCCAAACAAACACACTGACATGATGCACAGCTGTACACAAAACACAGTTCCACCCACATGCTCTACCCTTTCTCTGTGGTTCACATTCAAACACTGTATCTGTAGCTCTCACACACAATCAATGGAACACATGCTAAAAGGCTTGAGAGCAGCAGCCTTGAGAATGAGGCCTGAGACTCTCTCTCACACACACACACACACACAGCTGGCAGTTGTCTTCTTTTTTTCATTAGTACTATCTCCAGTCTCTTCCAGTTTTAATTCCACTTTAATTAGAATGGTTTGTTTGCTCCGTGTTGGCTCTGTCCAACCCTCACTCCCACCCACCCACACACAGACTCACACTCACACACTGCTTGGGGAGATGAGAAGCCGATGTGTGCGTGCGCAGGTGTGTATGTCTCAGGCCTGATTCTCAAGGACCCGTTGGCATAATCACATATGCTGTTGCCTCTCAACATCACGATGTGTTCCATCGAAGGTGGCCTAGTTTAGTTATGGAAGTGGCCTTTCAAAAAGATCCATGATTTCCATATGCATTAGAGCCCGTGCACAAGGAAATGGCTAGACTCGCTTTAGTTAGGACTGAAATACACTTAAATGAAATTGTTTTGTTAATATTTCATTTTCCTTACTTTACTGGTCATAATACCAGACACTTCTATCCAAAGTGACTTATGTTGACAGTGACAGGTAATGTTCAGTATATGGTATGTGACCCATGCGGGAGTCAAACCCACGACCCTGGCATTACCATCTGAGCTAAGCTAATGGAACTTCCTAAATAGGCGTCAAGATGAGTGCATCCAGTGGTCCGAACCTCAGCCACCTTGTGGCTCCAGAGTCTTTATGTCTGGGTGGTCCACACAACTCCCCTGTCCACAGCTAACGTCGTAGTCCATCGGCATCTCTTCTCCTTCTGTTCTCTAGCCATCTCCTATTCCGTCGTTAGCAATGCCTGCACAATGCCTGCACAATAGCTACAATAGCCGAGGAGTTGATTTATCCCTCAGTAATCGCTACTTTCAAAGTCTGGAGTTAACGGCTCACTGCTCACACTGAGTGAGAACACACTGCAGCTGAATAGACTTTTGACTTTTGGAAGATTGACATTGTCTGGGTTATACACAGTGCACGCGCACACTATCACAAACATACACTTACAGCACACATACTGTGGTTAGTCCGTTTCCTTGACAACTGCCCACAGATGCCGCCATCACCATGGGGATGGTCCTGCTCAACGAGGCGGCGACGTCCAAAGGAGATGTGGGCAAGAGGAGAAGTGAGTGATTCCTCCTGGTTTGTTATTGTATCACGGACTGTATTACAGGGCCATTCAGCTGCCGGGCCCCCAAGGGCCCAAGTGCTGTACTGCTGCTTTCCTTCTCTACCTGCTAGTCAACTGGTGAACTGTCAGGTGGTTGGTCAGTGCTGTCCCAGGTCCCTGATTAGAAGGAGGAAATGGCCAGAAGGGACTGCAGTTGAATAGTCCTGCTGCTGCGTTGTAATCTCTGTAGTATGAGGGGTGTGATTGTTGTGGTTAGTATAGAGGGACTTTGTATGGAAATGAGAGGATCTCTTGTTCCACTGTCAGTGATTGGGTCCCCTGCGTTTGTTTGTGTGTGTCTGAAAACTCAGTCACACACAGCATGAAACTATCATCCCGTTGATAATTGTTACGCTGAAAATATTGGTGAGGTAACATCCTGGACTTTGACATCAGATCACTCTTCAACTCTACTGTTTTAGCTGCTGAGTGTGGAGTGTTCAGACACAACTTCTCTACCGAGCAGGACCCAGATAAGTAAACCTAAAGACAAAATGGCGGTTAAAGGGGTGTGTTATCTCCTTAACAATGTAAAGTAAAGGCAAATGCCAGTTTTTCATTGTTACTGTCATAAGCATTCCTTTTAGCATCAATCGCTAACAAGCCTTTGAAATGCTAATTAGCTCGCTAGGATCATGCTCCTATTATGGGGCTTAGGCCAGTGGTGGAATCAGAGGTTGGCTGAACTTTGATCTTGTGTAGTAATCCTGAAAAGCACAGCCCAAACCAAGCTGCGTAGCTAATGATGGAAATTATAAACAGGGCTTAAATTAGCTCTCACGATGAAACAAACAGGCCGCGACATGAAACAGTTGGATCGGCCGGTTCCCTGGTCCGGGATCAGATTTACTTAAGCGCGAGTACACATTGAACAAAATCGATTAAAAGGACTGATTAGATAATATCTTTAAATGTTCTCTGTAATGAGTGAAATCTTTAAAAACACTTAGCGATATAAACTGAAGGAGTGATGCAGGGCTTTATCAAATTTCTATTAGAGGAAAATCACTGACCTTTATCGCAAGTACGTACACAGAAGCACAAATAACCAGATGTTGTTTTAATATGGAAGCCACACACACACACCCTTCCACCATTGTTAGCATGTGTGTGTGATTGCGGTGGCTGATCAACTTGCAGCGGCTCTGTGAAAACACACACACAGTGAAAACAGTGGCAGCTGCTGGGTGAAATGAAAGCTAATGGAGGCTCCATCAAACCCAGTTAACCCCAGTCTGACGAAGGCCACCATCAAAAACAGGATCAGCAGCACTGGAGCCCACCCTAATGAGACTACTGTTCAATCACATAGTCACACACTGTTACTAACTACTGTTCAATCACATAGTCACACACTGCCATTAACTACTGTTCAATCACATAGTCACACACTGTCATTAACTACTGTTCAATCACATAGTCACACACTGTCACTAACTACTGTTCAATCACATAGTCACACACTGTCACTAACTACTGTTCAATCACATAGTCACACACTGTCCCTAACTACTGTTCAATCACATAGTCACACACTGTCATTAACTACTGTTCAATCACATAGTCACACACTGTTACTAACTACTGTTCAATCACATAGTCACACACTGTCCCTAACTACTGTTCAATCACATAGTCACACACTGTCATTAACTACTGTTCAATCACATAGTCACACACTGTCCCTAACTACTGTTCAATCACATAGTCACACACTGTCATTAACTACTGTTCAATCACATAGTCACACACTGTCCCTAACTACTGTTCAATCACATAGTCACACACTGTCATTAACTACTGTTCAATCACATAGTCACACACTGTTACTAACTACTGTTCAATCACATAGTCACACACTGTCATTAACTACTGTTCAATCACATAGTCACACACTGTTACTAACTACTGTTCAATCACATAGTCACACACTGTCACTAACTACTGTTCAATCACATAGTCACACACTGTCCCTAACTACTGTTCAATCACATAGTCACACACTGTCACTAACTACTGTTCAATCACATAGTCACACACTGTCCCTAACTACTGTTCAATCACATAGTCACACACTGTCCCTAACTACTGTTCAATCACATAGTCACACACTGTTACTAACTACTGTTCAATCACATAGTCACACACTGTTACTAACTACTGTTCAATCACATAGTCACACACTGTTACTAACTACTGTTCAATCACATAGTCACACACTGCCACTAACTACTGTTCAATCACATAGTCACACACTGCCACTAACTACTGTTCAATCACATAGTCACACACTGTCACTAACTACTGTTCAATCACATAGTCACACACTGTCATTAACTACTGTTCAATCACATAGTCACACACTGTCACTAACTACTGTTCAATCACATAGTCACACACTGTCAC
>NW_026288957.1:0-40000 GCF_023373465.1 Oncorhynchus keta | reverse complement strand
ACACACACACACACACACACACACACACACACACACACACACACACACACACACACACACACACACACACACACACACATACTGTATGCAAACATCCCCCTCCTCCTCTCTCCTCCTTCCCCTGCTCCTCTCTCCTCCTCCTCTCTCCACCTTCCCCTGCTCCCCTCTTCTCCTTCCTCCTCTCTCTCTTCCTTCCCCTGCTCCTCTCTCCTCCTTCCTCTCTCCTTCCCCTGCTCCCCTCTACTCCTTCCCCTGCTCCTCTCTCCTCCTTCCTCTCTCCTCCTTCCCCTGCTCCTCTCTCCTCCTTCCCCTGCTCCTCTCTCCCTCCTCCTCTCCTCCTTCCCCTGCTCCCCTCTCCTCCTTCCTCCTCTCTCCCTTCCCCTGCTCCTCTCCTCCCTCCTCCCTCCTTCCCCTGCTCCCTCCCTCCTCCTTCCTCCCTCTCTCCTTCTCCTCCTTCCCCTGCTCCTCTCTCCTCCTTCCACTGCCCTCCTCTCTCTCCTTCCCTTCCCTTCCTCTCTCTCCTCCTCCTCCCCTCCTCTCTCCTCCTCTCCCCTCCTCCTTCCCCTGCTCCTCTCTCCTCCTCCTTCTCTCCTCCTTCCCTGCTCCCCTCCTCCTTCCCTGCTCCTCCTCTCTCCTCCTTCCTCCTCTCTCCTTCCCCTCCTCTCTCCTCCTTCCCCTGCTCCTCTCTCCTCCTCCCCTCCTCCTTCCTCTCTCCTCCTTCCCCTCTCCTCCTTCCCCTCCTCCTCTCTCTCCCTCCTTCCCCTGCTCCTCTCTCCCCTTCCCTCTCTCCTCCTTCCCCTGCTCCCCTCCTCCTGCTCCTCCTCCTCCTGCTCCTCTCTCCTCCTTCCCCTCTCCTCCTTCTCCTCCTCTCCTCCCTCCTCTCCTCCTTCCCCTCTCCTCTCTCTCCTTCCCCTGCTTCCTCCCTCCTCTCCTCCTTTCCCCTGCTCCTCTCTCCCCACTCCTTCCCCTCTCCTCTGTGTCTCCTCCCTCTCCTCCTTCCTCTGCTCCTCCTTCCCCTGCTCCTCTCCTCCTCCTTTCCTCATCCTCTTCCCTCTCTTCTCCTCCTTCCCTCTCTCTCCACTTCTCCTCTGTCCTCCTTTAATTAACACCCTCCTCTGACCTCCACCTCTCTCCCTCCTCCTCCCCTCTCCTCTCTCCTCTCCCTCCTCCTCCTTCCCTCAGAGCCCCTGACTCCATTCTCTCCTCCTTCCTCCTCTTCTCCTCTCCTCTCTCCTCCTTCCCCTGCTCCTCTCTCCTCCACCTCTCTCCTCCTTCCCCTGCTCCCCTCTCCTCCTCTCCCCTGCTCCTCCTCTCCTCCTTCCCCTGCTCATCTCTTCTCCCTCCTCCCTCTCTCCCTCCTTCTACTCCTCTCCTCCTTCCCCTGCCTCTCTCCTCCCCTGCTCCTCTCTCTCTCCTTCCCCTGCTCCCCTCTCCTCCTACTCTCTCCTCCTTCCCCTGCTCCTCTCTCCTCCTTCCCCAATGCTCCTCTCTCCTCCTCCTCTCTCCTCCTCTCTCCTCCTTCCCTCTCCTCCTTCCCCTGCTCCTCTCTTCTCCCACTATGTGTGTGTCTGTGTGTGTGTAGGGTGTCTGTGTGTGTGTAGGTTTTATGACTGGGTCGTGCCCCCCAATCACAAACAACACACACCTTCCCCTTCCAGTCCGCTAGACTCACTGAAGAACACACATGCTGCATACATAATGACATGACATTATCATTTGTAGAAGCATGATGGATATTTGCATAACTGTCAATTAAGTCTGGCAGATGTGAAGAGGCCACAGCACTCAGTCCACTGTTCCTTTAATTAACACCAGAGAGATGAACCCTGACCTCCACGACGTGTGTATTTGTGGTGCGTGCGCAGCACAGAAGGCCAACCTTGTGTGTGTGTGTGTGTGTGTGTGCGTGCGTGCGTGCGTGCGTGCGTGTGCTAGAGCGTACTGTAAACATGATTAATACAGAGCTTCAGAGGCCCACTGTTGTAGTTCTACTGAGACCGGACAAACACATGCATGTACACACATACACATAGTTGTGCAAAAGCAGTTATCCTTGAGAAAGCGGTAATTAAAATGCAGAACAAGGTCTTTGTAACGTGTCCAGTGACAGTCCTTCATCCGTCTGCAGCGTGTCGACTGACAGCACATGGAGAAAACAAGCCCCTTTTTAAGTTCGCCTCTCAGCTATCGCTGCCTGCACCTGTCCACCCATCCAGCATCACTACTCTGTTCTGACTTAGAATACGTGGACAACTACAAATACCTAGGTGTCTGGTTAGACTGTAAACTCTCCTTCCAGACTCACATTAAGCATCTCCAATCCAAAATTAAATCTAGAATTGGCTTCCTATTTCGCAACAAAGCCTCCTTCACTCATGCTGCCAAACATACCCTTGTAAAACTGACTATCCTACTGATCCTTGACTTCAGCGATGTCATTTACAAAATAGCCTCCAACACCCTACTCAATAAATTGGATGCAATCTATCACAGTGCCATCCGTTTTGTCACCAAAGCCCCATATACTACCCACCATTGCGACCTGTACGCTCTCGTTGGCTGGCCCTCGCTTCATACTCGTCGCCAAACCCACTGGCTCCATGTCATCTACAAGACCCTGCTAGGTAAAGTCCCCCCTTATCTCAGCTCGCTGGTCACCACAGCATCTCCCACCTGTAGCACACGCTCCAGAAGGAATATCTCTCTGGTCACCCCCAAAACCAATTCTTCCTTTGGCCGCCTCTCCTTCCAGTTCTCTGCTGCCAACGACTGGAACGAAGTACCAAAATCTCTGAAACTGGAAACACTTATCTCCCTCACTAGCTTTAAGCACCAGCTGTCAGAGCAGCTCACAGATTACTGCACCTGTACATAGCCCACCTATAATTTAGCCCAAACAACTACCTCTTTCCCAACTGTATTTATTTATTTATTTTGCTCCTTTGCACCCCATTATTTGTATTTCTACTTTGCACATTCTTCCACTGTAAATCTATCATTCCAGTGTTTTACTTGCTATATTGTATTTACTTTGCCACCATGGCCTTTTTTTTGCCTTTACCTCCCGTATTTCACCTCATTTGCTCACATCGTATATAGACTTGTTTAAACTGTATTATTGAAAAAAAAGATATATATATATATATGATATGATTATAAAAACCACAGGCTGGTAAACGGGTAGTGGGTTCAGAATATAAGCCTTAGTGATGATTATATTATATTATTATTATTAAACGAGAATATAAGAGTGATGATTACTTACATTACACTGCTTACGTGACAATTTGACATTAGTTCCCCTCAGCCCTGTCTTCAACCCACAGCTACGTAGACAATGTGACATTAGTTCCCCTCAGCCCTGTCTTCAACCCACAGCTACGTAGACAATGTGACATTAGTTCCCCTAAGCCCTGTCTTCAACCCACAGCTACGTAGACAATGTGACATTAGTTCCCCTCAGCCCTGTCTTCAACCCACAGCTATGTAGACAATGTGACATTAGTTCCCCCCTGTCTTCAACCCACAGCTACCAATGTGACTTCCCTCAAACCCACAGCTACGTAGAGGACTGTTGAAGGATCTCAGTGGTGACATCAAATCCATTCAATAGGTCCTCCACACACCCTTTACAGTTACCACTGTCTGATAGCTAGTTACCAGTTACCACTGTCTGATGGCTAGTTATTACCACTGTCTGATAGCTAATTATACTACTGCAGTGGGGAATATGGTCAACCTAGAGAGGGAGGGAGGGAGGGGGAGGGAGGGAGGGGAGGGAGGGAGGGAGAGAGGGAGGGAGGGAGGGAGGGGGGGTGGGGGGGGGGGAGGGAGGGAGGGAGGGAGGGAGGGAGGGAGGGAGGGAGGGAGGGAGGGAATCATTCTCATCTTTTGTCATTGAGATGATTTTAACAGTCCCGTCATCTTTTGTCATTGAGGTGTTTTTAACCATCCCAAAATAACTATAAATTGCCTCATTATCATACTAAAGGGGTGAGTGTGTGTGTGTGTGTTTGTGTGTATATGAGGGGTAGTATGTGTGAGTGGTAGTGTGTGTGCTTGTAAGGGATAGTGTGTGTGGTTGTGCGTGTATGTGTGTGATAGTGTGTGTGTAATGTTGTGCTGTGTGTTTCAGTTATCTGCCTGGTGGGACTGTGTGTGTGTGTGTGTGTGTGTGTGTGTGTGTGTGTGTGTGTGTGTGTGTGTGTGTGTGTGTGTGTGTGTGTGTGTGTGTGTGTGTGTGTGTGTGTGTGTGTGTGTGTGTGTGTGTGTGTGTGTGTGTGTGTGTGTAATGTTGTGCTATGTGTTTCAGTTATCTGCCTGGTGGGACTGGGCCTGGTGGTGTTCTTCTTCAGCTTCCTGCTGTCCATCTTCAGGTCCAAGTACCACGGCTACCCCTACAGGTAACACACATACCTGGACTTCACCATGTTACCAATGGCATTCACACACACATTAGAGTTTTCCTGGACACGTGACTTAACCAGGAAAACGTCTGTGCCCAGAGTTTTTCAGTTGAGGTGGTCTGGATAAACTCCTGGCCCTACATAGTGAATAAATAGAGTACTTCACTCCAGGTCTCCAGGGGTGTCTAAGTTCACACCATCCACCCTCTTAACATGGAACACACCCAGACACTTTTCACCCAGAACATCGTGTTGCATTTTTTCGAGCGAACTCAAACTGCCCTTGGAAGACAACTTTACCCACTTTTGAACTTCGTCGGATGAGTCCTGTCAGATGAGTCCCGTCAGATGAGTCCCGTCAGATGAGTCCCGTCAGATGAGTCGCGTCAGATGAGTCCTGTCAGATGAGTCGCGTCAGATGAGTCCTGTCAGATGAGTCGCGTCAGATGAGTCCGTCAGATGAGTCCGCGTCAGATGAGTCGCGTCAGATGAGTCCGTCAGATGAGTCCTGTCAGATGAGTCCGTCAGATGAGTCGCGTCAGATGAGTCCCGTCAGATGAGCCGTGTCAGATGAGTCCTGTCAGATGAGTCCTGTCAGATGAGTCCCGTCCAGATGAGTCCCGTCAGATGAGTCCGTGAGTCCTGGCAGATGAGTCCGTGAGTCAGATGAGTCCGTCAGATGAGTCCCGTCAGATGAGTCCCGTCAGATGAGTCCTGTCCAGATGAGTCCCGTCAGATGAGTCCCGTCAGATGAGTCCCGTCAGATGAGTCCCGTCAGATGAGTCCGTCCCGTCAGATGAGTCCAGATGAGTCCCGTCAGATGAGTCCCGTCAGATGAGTCCTGTCAGATGAGTCCCGTCAGATGAGTCCTGTCAGATGAGTCCGTCAGATGAGTCCTGTCAGATGAGTCGCGTCAGATGAGTCGTGTCAGATGAGTCCGTGTCAGATGAGTCGCGCGATGAGTCCTGTCAGATGAGCCCGTCAGATGAGTCAGCCTAGTGGTTAGAGCGTTGGACTAGTAACCGGAAGGTTGCAAGTTCAAACCCCGAGCTGACAAGGTACAAATGAGTTCTGCCCCTGAACAGGCAGTTAACCCACTGTTCCCAGGCCGTCATTGAAAATAAGAATTTGTTCTTAACTGACTTGCCTAGTTAAATAAAGGTGAGTCCTAAAAAATGTGTTTCCCGTTTTTTAAAGAGTCCCGTCCAGATGAGTCTTCAGATGAGTCACGTCAACTCATCTGACAGCTAGTCAGATGAGTTGTCAGATGCTTTATCCCAAAAGGATTTTGTCAGCCTCTGTCTCGAATCAATGGCTCGCCCCAAATAGCGTCCTTTGTTCTTTTATGAGCACTAATTTTGTCCAGGACTCGTAGAGATCTGGTAGGATACGATTTAGGACACATCCAGATTCTCCAGCTATCAGAATATAAGTAACAAGTAACACCCATAATCATCAAAACAACAGTTAGCAGACGAGTCCGAGAGAATGAAATCTACTGAACACAATGAAACAATGAAATCTACTGAACAACACTTAATGAGTCATATCAATCAGCACTTAATACAGATGATGAAATCTACTGAACACAAACAGTCAGATCACAATGAAATCTACTGAACAACACTTAATACAGTCATATCACAATGAAATCTACTGAACAACAGTTAATACAGTCAAACAATGAAATCTACTGAACACAATGAAACAATGAAATCTACTGAACAACAGCTTAGATGTCAATCACAATGAAATCTACTGAACAACAATGAAACAATGAAATCTACTGAACAATGGCTTCAGTTAATACAGTATATCACAATGAAATCTACTGAGCAACACTGGTAATACAGATATCACAATGAAATCTACTGAGCAACACTTAATACAGTCATATCACAATGAAATCTACTGAGCAACACTTAATAATCAGTCAGATCAACACTTTAATACAGTCAGATCACAATGAAATCTACTGAACACTTAATGAAGTCAGATCACAATGAAATCTACTGAACAACACTGTCAATCACAATGAAATCTACTGAGCAACACTTAATACAGTCAGATCACAATGAAATCTACTGAGCAACACAATGTCAAACAATCTACTGAATGAAATCTCACAGCAACAGTCTATAATAAATCTAGAGCAACACTCAGTCATCACAATGAAATCTACTGAGCACACACTTCTACTGAACAGTCAATGAAACAATGAAATCTACTGAGCAACACTTAATACAGTCATATCACAATGAAATCTACTGAACACAATGAAACAATGAAATCTACTGAACACAATGAAACAATGACATCTACTGAACAACACTTAATACAGTCATATCACAATGAAATCTACTGAACACAATGAAACAATGAAATCTACTGAACACAATGAAACAATGACATCTACTGAACAACACTTAATACAGTCATATCACAATGAAATCTACTGAGCAACACTTAATACAGTCAGATCACAATGAAATCTACTGAGCAACACTTAATACAGTCATATCACAATGAAATCTACTGAGCAACACTTAATACAGTCATATCACAATGAAATCTACTGAGCAACACTTAATACAGTCATATCACAATGAAATCTACTGAGCAACACTTAATACAGTCAGATCACAATGAAATCTACTGAGCAACACTTAATACAGTCATATCACAATGAAATCTACTGAGCAACACTTAATACAGTCATATCACAATGAAATCTACTGAACAACACTTAATACAGTCAGATCACAATGAAATCTACTGAGCAACACTTAATACAGTCATATCACAATGAAATCTACTGAGCAACACTTAATACAGTCAGATCACAATGAAATCTACTGAGCAACACTTAATACAGTCAGATCACAATGAAATCTACTGAACAGCATTTAATACAGTCAGATCAAGATTAAATCTACCGAGCGACACTGAATACAGTCAGAACGCAGTTGACTTTGTCACACACTAACTGGCGAGCGCTCTGTAATCACACGCTCTCTCTCCGTCTCTCTCTCTGTCTCTCTGTCTTTCTCTGTCTCTCTCTGTGTGTCTCTCTCTTTCTTTCAGCTTCCTTATAAAGTGAGTCTGAGGCGCCGTCTTCAGAGTGAAGGGTGAAGAGGCTACTTGATGCTGCTAGCTGAGAGGCTGCAGACACCGGGACAGGGTGCATGGGGCGGGGGGATTTCAACTGCTGTACTCAATCTGCTTAATAAATGATAATGTGGTGACAAACTGAGAAAAGAGACACTCCTACCTATCTGATTAGTACGGTTATATCACACACACCTGTTCTGAAGGAGTTGAGCTCTTCAAGTCTGAATGTGTTTTATTTGATAGTGTCTGGCCAAATGACAGAGGGAGAGAGAGGACAGGAGAGGAGAAGAGGCAAGCGAGAGAGAGACATGCTGAGGACATGAGGAAAGAGAGAGACAAATGCTGAGGAAAATAGGAAATAGAGAGAGAGACGTGCTGAGGAGAAGAGAGAGAGACATGATGAGGAGAAGAGAGAGAGGGAGAGACATGCTGAGGACATGAGGAAAGAGAGAGACATGCTGAGGAAAAGAGGAAATAGAGAGAGAGACGTGCTGAGGAGAAGAGAGAGAGAGAGACATGATGAGGAGAAGAGAGAGAGGGAGAGACATGCTGAGGAAAGAGAGAGACATGCTGAGGAGAAAAGGAAAGAGAGAGAGAGACATGCTGAGGAGAAAAGGAAAGAGAGAGAGACATGCTGAGGAGAAGAGGAAAGAGAGAGACATGCTAAGGAGAAGAGGACGAGAGAGAGACATGCTGAGGAAAAGAGAGAGCGAGAGAAAGACATGCTGAGGAGAGAGAAGCTGAGGAAAGGAGAGAGAGAGACATGCTGAGGAGGAAAGAGAGAGAGACATGCTGAGGAGAAAGGAAAGAGAGAGAGACATGCTGAGGAGAAGAGGAAAGAGAGAGAGACATGCTGAGGAGAAGAGGAAAGAGAGAGAGACATGCTGAGGAGAAGAGGAAAGAGAGAGAGACATGCTGAGGAGAAGAGGAAAGAGAGAGAGACATGCTGAGGAGAAGAGGAAAGAGAGAGAGACATGCTGAGGAGAAGAGGAAAGAGAGAGAGACATGCTGAGGAGATGAGAAGAGAGGAAATGCTGAGAGAGAGACATGCTGAGGAGAAGAGGAAAGAGAGAGAGACATGCTGAGGAGAAAAGGAAAGAGAGAGAGACATGCTGAGGAGGAGAAAGAGGAAAGAGAGAGATAGAGACATGCTGAGGAGAAAAGAGAAAGAGAGAGAGAGAGAGACATGCTGAGGAGGAAAGAGAGAGAGACATGCTGAGGAGAAGAGGAAAGAGAGAGAGACATGCTGAGGAGAAGAGGAAAGAGAGAGAGACATGCTGGGGAGAAGAGAAAGAGAGAGAGACATGCTGAGGAGAAGAGGAAAGAGAGAGAGACATGCTGAGGAGAAGAGGAAAGAGAGAGAGACATGCTGAGGAGAAGAGGAAAGAGAGAGACATGCTGAGGAGAAGAGAAAGAGAGAGACATGCTGAGGAGAAGAGGAAAGAGAGAGAGACATGCTGAGGAGACGAGGAAAGAGAGAGAGAGACATGCTGAGGAAAAGAGAGAGAGACATGAGAGAGAGAGAGAGACATGCTGAGGAAAAGAGAGAGAGAGAGACATGCTGAGGAGAAGAGGAAAGAGAGAGACATGCTGAGGAGAAGAGAGAGAGAGAGACATGAGGAGAAGAGAGAGAGAGATGCTGAGGAGAAGAGGAAAGAGAGAGAGACATGCTGAGGAGAAGAGGAGAGAGAGAGACATGCTGAGGAGAAGAGGAAAGAGAGAGAGACATGCTGAGGAGAAGAGGAAAGAGAGAGATAGACATGCTGAGGAAAAGAGAGAGAGAGAGAGACATGCTGAGGAAAAAGAGAGAGAGAGACATGCTGAGGAGAAGAGGAAAGAGAGAGAGACATGAGAGGAGAAGAGGAAAGAGAGAGAGACATGCTGAGGAGAAGAGGAAAGAGAATGCCAGACAGAGACATGCTGAGGAAAAAGGAGAGAGAGAGACATGCTGAGGAATAGAGAGAACAGAGACATGCTGAGGAAAAGAGAGAAGAGAGAGAGACATGCTGAGGAGAAGAGGAAGAGAGAGACATGCTGAGGAATAAGAGGAAAGAGACAGAGACATGCTGAGGAGAAGAGAAGAGAGAGACATGCTGAGGAGAAGAGGAAAGAGAGAGAGACATGCTGAGGAGAAGAGAAGAGAATCCAAGAGAGACATGAGAGGAGAAGAGGAATCCAGAGACAGAGACATGCTGAGGAGAAAAGGAAAGAGAGAGAGACATGCTGAGGAGAGAAGGAAAGAGAGAGAGACATGCTGAGGAGAAGAGGAAAGAGAAGAGACATGCTGAGGAAAAGAGAGAAAGAGAGAGAGACATGCTGAGGAGAAGAGAAAGAATAACATGCTGAAGAAAGAGCCCAGAGACATGCTGAGGAGAAGAGGAAAGAGAGAGAGACATGCTGAGGAGAAGAGGAAAGAGAGAGACACATGCTGAGGAGAAAAGGAAAGAGAGAGAGACATGCTGAGGAGAAGAGGAAAGAGAGAGAGACATGCTGAGGAGAAGAGGAAAGAGAGAGAGACATGCTGAGGAGAAGAGGAAAACAGAGAGACATGCTGAGGAGAAGAGAATAGACAGAGACATGCTGAGGAGAAGAGGAAAGAGAGAGAGACATGCTGAGGAGAAGAGGAACAGAGAGAGAGACATGCTGAGGAAAAGAGAGAGAGAGAGAGACATGCTAGGAGAAAAACAGCCCAGAGACATGCTGAGAGAGAGGAAAGAGAGAGACATGCTGAGGAGAAGAAGAAAGAGAGAGAGAGACATGCTGAGGAGAAGAGGAAATCAGTAATCAGACAGAGAGACATGCTGAGAGAAGAGAATAACATGCTGAGGAAAAGAGGAAAGAGAGAGAGCCATGATGAGGAGAGAAGAAATAACACTAATCCAACAGCCCAGGAGAAGGAATAACAGTAATCCAACAGCCCAGTTACATGAGAAGGAATAACACTAATCCAACAGCCCAGGAAAGAGACATGAGAAGGAATAACACTAATCCAACAGCCCACGTTACATGAGAAGGAATAACACTAATCCAACAGCCCACGAGATGAGAAGGAATAACAGAATCCAACAGACATGCATGAGAAGGAATAACACTAATCCAACAGCCCACGTGCTAGGATGAGAAGGAATAACACTAATCCAACAGCCCACGTTACATGAGAAGGAATAACACTAATCCAACAGCCCATGTTGATGAGAAGGAATAACAGTAATCCAACAGCCCACGTTACATGAGAAGGAATAACACTAATCCAACAGCCCACGTTACATGAGAAGGAATAACACTAATCCAACAGCCCACGTTACATGAGAAGAATAACAGTAATCCAACAGCCCACGTTACATGAGAAGGAATAACACTAATCCAACAGCCCACGTTACATGAGAAGGAATAACACTAATCCAACAGCCCACGTTACATGAGAAGGAATAACACTAATCCAACAGCCCACGTTACATGAGAAGGAATAACACTAATCCAACAGCCCACGTTACATGAGAAGGAATAACACTAATCCAACAGCCCACGTTACATGAGAAGGAATAACACTAATCCCAACAGCCCACGTTACATGAGAAGGAATAACACTAATCCAACAGCCCACGTTACATGAGAAGGAATAACACTAATCCAACAGCCCACGTTACATGAGAAGGAATAACACTAATCCAACAGCCCACGTTACATGAGAAGGAATAACACCATCCGTCATAGGACTGACTGTCTGTCAGTGGACATTATCAACATCCACCTGAACCGTTGTTTACCTCTGAAATCTGTTTTTCATCTTTTCTTTATTTACCTTCTTTCTTTTCTCCACCCCCCCCCAACCCTGGCCGTGTCCGAAATCTGTCTTGCCCACTGCTTATTAAAACTGCCTACTTGGTACTAATCGTACTACATACTATTTAGAATGTTCTGTTTAGTGAGAACGAATGCAGTAAGCGACACAAATCAACAAATCAAATGAAGCGCGTCCCCTGTCCTGATTTTATTAGCTGTTGTAAAAAAAAAAAAAACATGTAGGTGTGAAAAAGACGATTGCTCTTCCTAAATAGTGTGCAGTGAATCCTACTTGATGATAAGCCCACGAAAAGAGTATGACATCCTGGCATTTAAAGCATACTTAATTTTTTTCAGTTTTACATACTATAATACATTAACAGTTTTGCGTACCCCAAAGTCATACTATTTAGTATGGTTATTCGGACACGGCCTCCTTGTCTTCCTCTCCCACCCTCGTCCCCCTCTCTCCTCCCCCTCTCCTCGCCCCTCTCTCCCTCTCCTCCCTCGTCCCCCTAATCCAACCTCCCCCTCCTCCCTCGTCCCCTCTCCTCCCTCGCCCCCTCCTCCTCTCCTCTCCCTCCCTCTCCATACTCGTCCCCACTCCTCCCTCGTCCCCTCCCTCTGTCCCCATCTCTCAACATCCCTCCGTCCTTACCTCTGTCCCCCTCCCCCCCTCTCCCCCCCCCCTCTCCTCCCTCGTCCCCCTCTCCTCCTAAAACTCTCCCTCTCCTCCCACGTCCCCCATCTCCTTTAGTGTTCTCCTCTCCTCCCTCAAATCCCCCTCGAAGTTCCTCCCCCTCTCCTCTCCCCCCTCCCCTCCCCTCCCCTGTAGGTGTGAAAAAGACTCTCCTCTTCCTCCTCGTCCTCTCCTCCTCTCCCCCATCCTCCTCCCCTCCTCCCCTTTTAGTATGGTTATTCGTCTCTCCTCCCTCTCCCCCTCTCCTCCCTCTCCTCTCTCCTCCCTCGTCCCCCACTCTCCCTCGTCCCCCCTCTCCTCCCTCTCCCCTCTCCTCCCTCTCCTCCCCCCTCGTCCCCCTCTCCTCCCTCTCCTCCCCTCTCCCCCCCCCTCTCCTCCCTCTCCCTCCCTCTCCCCCTCCTCCCTCGTCCCCCTCCTCCCTCCCCCCTCTCCTCCTCTCCTCTCTCTCCTCCCTCGTCCCCCTCTCTCCCTCCTCCCTCCCTCTCCCCCTCTCCTCCCTCTCCCCTCTCCCCCTCCCCTCCTCTCCTCCTCCTCCCCCCCCCTCTCCCCCTCTCCTCCTCGTCCCCTCTCCCCTCTCCCCCTCTCCTCCCTCGTCCCCCTCTCCTCCTCGTCCCCCTCTCTCTCTCTCTCCCTCCCTCCCTCGTCCCTCCCTCTCCTCCCTCCCCCCTCGTCCCCTCCCTCCCTCCTCCCCCTCCTCCCTCCTCCCCTCGTCCCCCTCTCCTCCTCCCTCCCTCATCCCCCTCTCCTCCTCCCCCCACTCCTCCCTCTCCCCCTCTCCCTCCCTCCCTCGTCCCCCTCTCCTCCCTCTCCTCCCTCCCTCCCTCTCCTCCCTCGTCCCCCTCCTCCTCCCTCGTCCCCTCTCTCCCTCTCCCCTCCTCGTCCCCCTCCTCCTCCCCTCGTCCCCTCTCCTCCTCCTCCCTCGTCCCCCTCTCCTCCCTCGTCCCCTCTCCTCCCTCCCTCGTCCCCCTCCCCCTCTCCTCCTCCCTCCCCCTCGTCCCCCTCTCCTCCTCATCCCCCTCTCCTCCCTCGTCCCCCTCTCCTCCCTCGTCCCCCTCTCTGTCAGTACTGTATAATGAGGGACCGTCAGTGATGTAAACGAAGCTAGACGGTTTTGTCAGTTTCGCTGTCAATCACGCAGACTAGGGTGTCAGATCTTCTCACTGAATGCCTGAGGAAAAACAGATTTGAGTCAGAACCAAAGCAGCCCAGCTTGTGAGTGGTAATCATAGTCCTGCTGTGTTAGTTATTCCTTCGTAAAGCTCATCACCGTAGGTTTTACAGCATATTGCAGTACTGCTAGATGTTAGGGCTGCTGGAACCTACTCCAGAATTCAAACAACAACAAAGTGGACACCCCATCACTTTTTCTGGTGATCAAATGAGGGACAGGGCTGGAGAAATGGAAACCCTCTCAAATGCATTGATGCATTTCTACGTTTATTGATAAGTGATGTTCTTTAAGAATCAGTTTAGCATTTAAATCATTCATTTGAAAGTAAAACAACGTTTTACCAATCCCAGATTTCCCCTTTAAAGTGTTGCATGTACTGTATCTAAGAATAGTTGTTTTCTTCAGGTTTGTGAGCTGAAATGTACTGTATCTAAGAATAGTTGTTTTCTTCAGGTTTGTGAGCTGAAATGTACTGTATCTAAGAATAGTTGTTTTCTTCAGGTTTGTGAGCTGAAATGTACTGTATCTAAGAATAGTTGTTTTCTTCAGGTTTGTGAGCTGAAATGTACTGTAAAAGAGGTCAGTGGTGGTTAAACACTGGTATACAGTTCAGGTCCCAGTGGGACCATTTTACACACATATGTGCCGACATATGTAGCTGTGCGACCCGGAATGCCTAGAAAAACAAAGGATTCTGTCTCTATTGTCTCAAATATTTTTCATTGTGCTCCTAAATGTCTTTGTGTGCGTCTACATTTTCCAACTTCGGCACGCACGTGCTCCTTGTAAAAAAGAAAAGGTCAGCGCAGAGGTCTGGGTGAGTGATATACATTTCAGGTCACTGGGACACCGTTAACCCTCTGGGACCAGACACTATAGAAAAACATAGATATGAAGATTCAATGGGGACTTTGTAAACATTCGGCAGCAAGGCATTTTTCAAGACAAGTTTTCTACTTTCTGAACTACTCACCCGCACCTGGGATTTATATTCATCCATCTCCACGGCTACGGCTGCTGGGAAATCTGTTGGTGACCAATGACAGAGAAGGTTTTGTACCCTACACTACATTACCAAAATGTCAGGCACAGATGTTGGGTGATTAGGTGTGGTTTGCAGTCGGCGTTCCAATTCATCCCAAAGGTGTTTGATTGGGTTGAGGTCAGAGCTCTGTTATGGCCCGTCAAGTTCTTCCACACCGATCTAGACAAACCATTTCAGTATAGACTTCGATTTGTACATGGGGGCATTGAAACAGGACAATGCTCTTGCCACAAAGTTGGAAGCACCGAATCATCTAAAATGTAATTGTATGCTGTAGCGATAAGATTTCCCTTCACTGGAACTAAGGGGCCTAGCCCGAACCATGAAAAACAGCCCCAGACCATTATTCCTCTTCCACCAAACTTTACAGTTGCACTATGCATTTGGGCAGGTAGTGTTATCTTGGCATCCGCCAAACGCAGATTCGTCCGTCGGACTGCCAGATTGTGAAGTGCGATTCATCACTCCAAGAGAACGCGTTTCCACTGCTCCAGAGTCCAATGGCGGTGAGCTTTACACCACTACAGCCAACGCTTGACATTACGTATGATGATCTTAGACTTGTGTGCAGCTGCTCGGCCATGGAAACCTATTTCGTGGAGCTCCTGACAAGCAGTTCTTGTGCTGACGTTGCTTCCAGAGGCAGTTTTGAACTTTGTAGTGAGTGTTACAACCGAGGACAGACGACAAGACCTTATTATGTGGTCACTCACATTTCCATGGAAACTCCTACCAGACACAAGTGCAATGGCCATCTTATTTTGATCCTTATTTTATCCTCTAGGGGAGTCGAGGAAAAACAGCGAAAACAACGCAATTATATAACTCACAAACACAATTTGCATTTCCTTCTCATGTCCTCTAAATATAACTTTCAAAAGTAACGTTTAATTACACACTTTTTAGTATTTTTTATTTCCGCTGCATTGAGGCGGAGGGTTTTTGAAGTCGCTCAGGCATTTTCTATATATTTTTCTTCTTTTCGGGCTGTAATTACACACGTTGATCTGAGAAGTGGAGAGAAACTTTCAAGCACTCCCATTTAAACACATGTACCTGGAGACTCGGTTAAGAACATCACCTAACTCTCAGCATTAGAAAGATGGTTGGAAAACATGAACTATGTTCAATATAGCGCTTTTTGACAGTTATTTTCATCTTTTTTAATAAAGATATGTAAAAAAAAATTGACTAGGCATTATATCAAATATGATCAGACTTGGCCTCAATTACTATTTGAAATCTTTCAAATACTTTTTTTGCCTGTCTGGTGGACGAGGTTTGACGTTTTGAGACTATTCGATTGGTTTATTAAACCAGGCCATATTATTCGACTGGAAATGATGTCGGCTAGTTGTGGTAATAACATACAGTAACTCCCTGGGGGAAAGACAAGTCATATGAATCATCCCAGCCTGTCTTCAGTTTACTTCTCTCTCTCTCTCTCTCTCTCTCTCTCTCTCTCTCTCTCTCTCTCTCTCTCTCTCTCTCTCGGTAAAGAAAACAATCATGACTCATCACTTTTCAATTAGCGGTTAAATCGGCGCTAATTCATTAATTAATTTAAGTGCTCAGGTGGAACCAAACACTGCCTGAATCGGATCCCCAGGGGAACCAGAAGGGCGCAACACCACTCAAACAGCTCTCCTCTGGAGTTTCAAACAGGAACCAAAATAAGATGGCAGAACACAAGCTTTGATCATTCCGTGAAACACCAGCCTATTTTCCCCCTATAAACAAATCATCAAATGGCCCTTTAATTAATGAAGGGAAAAACATCCTCTCTAAGTCTAAGATACCATCCACTGGTACTGTGCAACATTAAAGAGCCACTGTTTTAGTCAAGATGCTATCGTTGGACAGATCCTTTAAAGTCAGAATAATTAAATTCAAGGGAAGGCCCCTCCAGTGCCGCCACCTACCTAATCAAGGAAGATGACGTTAAACTTGTGAATATTTTTATCCTCTGGAAAACTTTATCCAGCCCTCATCTTAGTCTTCGAGCCCATATCCTTGGAGAGGCTTCCTTTAACCACCAGAAACGTCGGAGACGGCAACAGCCGCGTTGCCGCAGGGACCACAGCTCTTGTGCTTAGTCGGGTGTGTTCGCCAAAAATAGCCCAGTGGAGACGTTACAGGGGCGTTGCCGGGGCGACGGGCTATTTTATACCTGACTCTAACAACGAGCTCGGCTCCCGACAACCTAAGAAGAAAGCCGGTGCCAGAGGTTAGCGAGGTTACAGAGGAAATCAAGGCCTCGTTTACATATCCCATCCCTCCCTTGTTGTGGTCTCCGCAGAGATGAGTCGAGAGAATCGCAACTTTTTCCGCCTTCCTTTTGTGTGTAACTCACAGAACAAAATGACATTTATTTTTAGTTGTCTTTGAACATAACAGTAGCTGCAGGTGTGGCTGCACTGTGAGACCCAGCCGTGCCGTAAATGTATACATCAATATATATATATGCAGACCCCACCTCGTCAACAAAGCAACAAACACCATCTCCCAGGGTGGGGTGTCATTAAAATAAATTGCTGTGTACACCGGGCGGAGACGCGGTGTGGAGCGCTGAGCTGCGAAACAAGGGATGTTTAAAACGCAGACCCAGAGCCTCTGTCCCTCTGAGGAGAGTGATGCGGCTTTGAGGGAAAAGCACACTTTGTACGCTGTAATTAACACCCCGCTGGGTTGTGTGTGCGTCTCTCACGACTCACTGCCATTCTCCCAACTACCATCTCCACCACCTCTGGGTCTGGGCCCAGTTGGTCATGTGACGCAGGTGAAAAACCCAGGAAGCGGCGGTTGAGGTCAGCTGGGGCGCCACCATTTTGTGTGCCCAGTTGGGACGCCACAAGGTTCCCACCTATTTCAACCATAACTGAAACAGTGATTCTACATTACTGAACTGTATTCTTGTGACTGTCAGCTGTGGCATAGAGAAACACACACTGCCCTCGCCGCCATGGTTACTTCATAATCACAAACCCTTATTATAATCGTCCTATAATATATTCTAGTCTTCTCTTCTCTGTTGTCGTGTTACAATAGCTGTCTCTGCAAGCCTTCAACGTGACCGAGCCCATCTATTGTGATTAGAGAGGATTTGTTTCCTAACCAACCTCTATAAAACGTATTAAACTCACCACACTGAGACTCATTAGACAGTGAATATCTTGTCTCCATCTATACACACCAGACAGAAAGCATATTGTTTTCATTCGTTTAAAATATCGCCGGAGTGATGAGAATAGCAATGTTGTTAGGGACTGAAGGGAATCAGCCAACGAGGAGTATAAAGAACTAGTTGGAAAGCAGCCACTGAAGGCGAGAAGAGAAGAAGAGATGTATTCATTTATTTTTTATATTAACATCCTCTACAGGTATTGTACTATCAACCACCATGCCCCACCTCGGCCATTTTATAATTAGCCGGTTGATAGCAAATGGCTCTTTTGAGAGAGGGAGAGAGGGTGGGAGAGAGAGGGAGTTCATTTTTGTGCATGGTGTTAACTGTCCTCTCCTGAGCAGCGTGGTGGAGAGACATTTTCAGGGAAGAGATGTAAGAGTCATTCCCTCACACAACTGTCAAGAATCAATTTACGCTTTGCCACTTTCTGACTGAGAGACGCTAGAGGACCAGGGTTTTATGTACTGGGGAATGGATAGTACTGAGGTTCCACTGTCCCTGACTGGACCAGGGTTAAATGTACTGTGGAATGGATAGTACTGAGGTTCCACTGTCCCTGACTGGACCAGGGTTAAATGTACTGTGGAATGGATAGTACTGAGGTTCCACTGTCCCTGACTGGACCAGGGTTAAATGTACTGGGGAATGGATAGTACTGAGGTTCCACTGTCCACCAGGGTTAAATGTACTGTGGAATGGATAGTACTGAGGTTCCACTGTCCCTGACTGGACCAGGGTTAAATGTACTGTGGAATGGATAGTACTGAGGTTCCACTGTCCCTGACTGGACCAGGGTTAAATGTACTGTGGAATGGATAGTACTGAGGTTCCACTGTCCCTGACTGGACCAGGGTTAAATGTACTGGGGAACGGATAGTACTGAGGTTCCACTGTCCCTGACTGGACCAGGGTTAAATGTACTGGGGAATGGATAGTACTGAGGTTCCACTGTCCCTGACT
The DNA here is from genome assembly GCF_023373465.1 of Oncorhynchus keta. Taxonomy (NCBI): domain Eukaryota; kingdom Metazoa; phylum Chordata; class Actinopteri; order Salmoniformes; family Salmonidae; genus Oncorhynchus; species Oncorhynchus keta. Next base: position 21,637 of record NW_026288957.1, on the reverse strand, counting down.
GGACCAGGGTTTTATGTACTGGGGAATGGATAGTACTGAGGTTCCACTGTCCCTGACTGGACCAGGGTTACATGTACTGGGGAATGGATAGTACTGAGGTTCCACTGTCCCTGTCTGGACCAGGGTTAAATGTACTGGGGAATGGATAGTACTGAGGTTCCGCTGTCCCTGACTGGACCAGGGTTAAATGTACTGGGGAATGGATAGTACTGAGGTTCCGCTGTCCCTGTCTGGACCAGGGTTAAATGTACTGTGGAATGGATAGTACTGAGGTTCCGCTGTCCCTGTCTGGACCAGGGTTAAATGTACTGTGGAATGGATAGTACTGAGGTTCCACTGTCCCTGACTGGACCAGGGTTAAATGTACTGGGGAATGGATAGTACTGAGGTTCCACTGTCCCTGACTGGACCAGGGTTAAATGTACTGGGGAATGGATAGTACTGAGGTTCCACTGTCCCTGACTGGACCAGGGTTAAATGTACTGGGGAATGGATAGTACTGAGGTTCCACTGTCCCTGACTGGACCAGGGTTAAATGTACTGGGGAATGGATAGTACTGAGGTTCCACTGTCCCTGACTGGACCAGGGTTTTATGTACTGGGGAATGGATAGTACTGAGGTTCCACTGTCCCTGACTGGACCAGGGTTAAATGTACTGGGGAATGGATAGTACTGAGGTTCCACTGTCCCTGTCTGGACCAGGGTTAAATGTACTGGGGAATGGATAGTACTGAGGTTCCACTGTCCCTGACTGGACCAGGGTTAAATGTACTGGGGAATGGATAGTACTGAGGTTCCACTGTCCCTGTCTGGACCAGGGTTAAATGTACTGGGGAATGGATAGTACTGAGGTTCCACTGTCCCTGACTGGACCAGGGTTAAATGTACTGGGGAATGGATAGTACTGAGGTTCCACTGTCCCTGACTGGACCAGGGTTAAATGTACTGGGGTATGGATAGTACTGAGGTTCCACTGTCCCTGACTGGACCAGGGTTAAATGTACTGGGGAATGGATAGTAATGAGGTTCCACTGTCCCTGTCTGGACCAGGGTTTTATGTACTGGGAATGGATAGTACTGAGGTTCCACTGTCCCTGACTGGACCAGGGTTAAATGTACTGGGGAATGGATAGTACTGAGGTTCCACTGTCCCTGACTGGACCAGGGTTAAATGTACTGGGGAATGGATAGTACTGAGGTTCCACTGTCCCTGTCTGGACCAGGGTTAAATGTACTGGGGAATGGATAGTACTGAGGTTCCGCTGTCCCTGACTGGACCAGGGTTAAATGTACTGGGGTATGGATAGTACTGAGGTTCCACTGTCCCTGACTGGACCAGGGTTAAATGTACTGGGGAATGGATAGTACTGAGGTTCCACTGTCCCTGACTGGACCAGGGTTAAATGTACTGGGGAATGGATAGTACTGAGGTTCCACTGTCCCTGACTGGACCAGGGTTAAATGTACTGGGGTATGGATAGTACTGAGGTTCCACTGTCCCTGACTGGACCAGGGTTAAATGTACTGGGGTATGGATAGTACTGAGGTTCCGCTGTCCCTGACTGGACCAGGGTTAAATGTACTGGGGAATGGATAGTACTGAGGTTCCGCTGTCCCTGACTGGACCAGGGTTAAATGTACTGGGGAATGGATAGTACTGAGGTTCCACTGTCCCTGACTGGACCAGGGTTAAATGTACTGGGGAATGGATAGTACTGAGGTTCCACTGTCCCTGTCTGGACCAGGGTTAAATGTACTGGGGAATGGATAGTACTGAGGTTCCACTGTCCCTGACTGGACCAGGGTTAAATGTACTGGGGAATGGATAGCACTGAGGTTCCACTGTCCCTGACTGGACCAGGGTTAAATGTACTGGGGAATGGATAGTACTGAGGTTCCACTGTCCCTGACTGGACCAGGGTTAAATGTACTGGAGAATGAATAGTACTGAGGTTACACTCTGACTCCCTGACTCGTTTTTCCTCACTTTGCTCACCAATGGCTGTGTCCTAAATGGCACGCTATTCCCTTTATATTATAGTGCACTACTTTTGACTAGAACCCTATGGGCCCTGGTCAAAAGTAGTGCACTGATTAGGGTGTGAGTTGGGACACAACCCAAGTATGATGAAGCCCTATATAATTTTCCTCTTCTGGTATAATTGGTGGATTTCACAGTAGAATTCTACTTAATATAATACATGTACATACTGGTCAAAAGTAGTGCACTCAATGGAGATTGGGCTGCCATTTGGGATGCATGCCAAGATGTTGAATCATCAGCCTGAAGAATATCCAAACTCCCCTTCAGATCCCATTAATAATGGATGGCCACAAGGGGTTGTAGAGTTATCTTCACTAGACTGATGTATGGTGGCTGGGGTGTCATGAATCAACATGAAATGCAATAAAACCAGCACCGCTAAAAGCATGTTATTTTATATGGGGCCGCGAGCTGACTTCTGGTCATGTGATATCTCTGACAGACTCTTATCGGCCACGCTTTAGGGTCTCTGAGTATTTGATATTTCATGTTAGGGACGTAGCGAGAGAGGGCGCGACTCAAAACAATGTTAATATTCAGAAGAGATCATCAATTTTGACCCGAGGGCAGTGAATTAAAAGTCATTTTGTGGAAAAAGACCAGTTATACCCTCATAAAAATGCAGCCTCTTCTGGTGTTGATGTCTGAATATTAAAAAAAAAACACTTTTGGGCTCATTAGAGAGCTATTGTCTTAATAAGAAGTAGGTTTTCTCATGCAGAGTTCTAGTTTTCAATAGCATTGTTAACAATGGGCCGTGTAAACTGTGGTCTTGTTCCGTTCACCACGGCTGCGTCCCAAATAGCACCCTATTCCCTATATAGAGCACTGCTTTTGACCACAGGCCTGTAGACGGGTTAGCTGACAACCTTAGGAAAACAATGTGCGCGTCAGTGGGGCAGAATGCGGTGTGTTGTTATGGTTCTGAACGGCCAAATCCCTAGAAACAATGACAAGAAACGACCATCGTAGCTGACTCGTTTCAGCTAGTTGTATCGTGTTCTTGATGCCATGTCTTGTTTTGAGGAGTTTTGACTGGTGTCACAATATGGTGTCGCAAAATATGTGCTAGCTAGCAAACTCTAACGATGTATTTGAGAGACAACAAGTGCTGATTGTGCAAATGTATTTATGTTTTCAATAACCATCGGAAACTAAATAAAGTTTACGTGTTGTCAACATTCTAAGCCAACCCTGTCAGTTTTGCCCCATAGTTGCCCCACCCCTCGGTGTTGTTGCTAACCAACCATCCAGTCTATGGAACCTTGTCAAAAGTAGTGCACTACAAAGGGAAAGGGCTGCCATTGGGGACATAAATTTTGAAATGCTTCACCAGCATATTATTCTAGCCCGCTAATATTGGCACGTACCGTGGGTTTCTCCCTTAAATGTAATCCAACAATAAAGTCGCGGCTGGAACAGTCACGTAACGTTTAGCAAACCTGTTATTATTTTACAAGTGTTTCAATTCCTGGGCTACATTTAAAAAAAGATGATTGTTCTTGCAAGTAATAGAGAAAAACATGAAATTGCCCCCAAGTTTAGTTATTGCTATTCTTAAAGTGTGTCTGTTGCAGCTAAACTCCTGGTGTTATTGGAAGAGGTCTGCAGGGTGGGAGAAACTAGGAAACATTGGAGCTCCGGACAATTGGACATTAGGGGTTAGTGTAGTGGTGTACAGTCTCTCTCTCTCTCTCTCTCTCTCTCTCTCTCTCTCTCTCTCTCTCTCTCTCTCTCTCTCTCTCCATCTCTCTCACTACAGCCTTTGCAATGCGTGGGCTGTATTTAAAGATGGCCTCCCGTAAAATGTTGAAAGGGTGATAATGGAAACTGCCTGGGGGTGGCAGTTTGACAAACAAGTGTTATTAAAGAAATGGTTTTATCAATGTGTTTATGGCTTACGCTGCCCTGCCACATTACAGGGGTTGGGGATATGAGTCTGTACCAATAAATGTGTTTTTATCGTTCTTCTCTTTTGGTCTTTTTTGAAAGTCTGCAGTGAATATGAGGGAAAAGGATGGGGGGGGGTCGTTCCTGTTCCTGGTTTTTCATTCATGCTGTAACTCTCCTCAGTTGATTTCTCAATCAGTACAAACCCTTGCTGTGTTTGTATGGCTGCTAATGATGACCGGTGAAGATAGTTTTTCTTATTCTTTTGTTGTTCTTTTTTTTTTCTTCCGTGGACTTGCTGCCTGTCTGGCCAGTTTAACAGTCGTTAAATGACTGGCGCTTCCTGGGGAGTCTGGGTAATGTGGTCCCCGCGGCCCACTTCCTGTCAGTCCTGTCGTCTGGGTAACAAGGGATGTCATGTTTTTGACGCGTTTTTCCGTGAAAGTGCTGCACCTTAACGATAAGCCGTGTGCAGCCGGGGACAGTTCTGATAGGTGGGTGATGAAGCGACGTGGACATACAGGTGGGGGATATTGAAACGCGACGCTAAGGAACTGACTGGCTGGCAGACTTGACTGATATTCATACTTTTGCTACTAAAGCTTCATCTCCTTGCTCAACATGCAACCCCACCCACCTCAGTAATGGAAGCGCGATTCCTCCTTTGAGACAAATTGTATGAATGTCAAACGTAATTAAACTTCTTTCCACGGACATCACCCGTTTAATTGCCTCAAATGACGGCGGATTATGAAGTTAAATCGATTATCTTCCAACGGCGGTAGAGCACTTCAGGTTCTTTGCCTTAACAGTATGAATATTAAATGATGAATTAGAAAGGAAATCATAAAGAGGCTGCCGGTCGCAGCACTACGGGAGAAATACAGGCCAGTCAGTCCTTGTCACTCCCCACATAACCTCCCCAACACTAGCATGCATAGGGTCACATTGAGTAGAACAGGCAATGTTGTGCTATTGACCGGCAGTGTTTGTGTAAGCTCTCTTCTCTGTGAGGCGAGGCGTCCTAATGCTGCGTGATGTATCACTATCGTCAGTGAACAGCAGGGGTAGTGATGAGGTGGAGGACCTGAGGAGAACCTGGAACGCTGGAAATTGACTTTTCTCATCCCCTGGGCTGAGAGGAACTAAGAGGGGAATGGAGCTGACCCCTGAAAATAATAACAGACAGACACACAGACAGACAGACAGACAGACAGACACACAGACAGACAGACAGACACACAGACAGACAGACAGACAGACAGACAGACAGACAGACACACACACACACAGACAGACAGACAGACAGACATGCAGACAGACAGACAGACAGACAGACAGACAGACAGACAGACAGACATGCATGCATACAGACAGACACACGTGTCAGTGCCACATGGCGCCGGCCGACAGTGCAGAGAATGTACTGCATGAGGTCACATGTAAACACTCATACACTTTCCCAGAATCACACACGCATCACTATCATTCATTCACATAGGGTCTGTCAAACATGTATAGGACACACACACACTGATACGTAAGAGAAGGTGAGGACGTTGAGTGGGCCTTTTAAAAGTCGACTGGAGGACTATGCGTTCCTTTCCCAAAGGGAGAGCATAATCACCAGGATATCATCTATCATGGACGTCACTGTGTTACTCTGCATGTCTACACACACTCTCTCAAACAGTCTCTCATTCTCACACACACACGCGCGTTCTCTCTCTCTTACCCACACAACCAAGGTCCAGCTCAGTAGGCCTGTTATGTAGCTGTTTGTAATAAATCAACAGGCCAAAAATGAACCTTTTAATTAAGGTTTTATAGGATCGTTAAGCCACACTTAAGCCGTGATTTATAAATGTTTACAAAGGGCTCCGGAGTGTGTCGGCTAATATTAAAATGGACATAAAAAAATGGACAATGGTATTTGTATGATCTATAACAGTCATATCTGTCCGTCTCTATATATCAACCGCTCAACGACATAATGGTGATCCTGATCTTTCCCTGCAATCTTCTCATTAGCATAATCAACACAATGCCTCATGGGATATCGAACCAGTGGGAATAGATTTCTGCTGTAATTGCCTCTTGTCTGAAGATGGACTCATTTGTAGTTTGTTATCCTAGCCTTTCGTTTCAGGAGCTAGTTACCGTTGGTCTCTGCAGGTAACGTTCTCACAGGTCAGTCCAACAAAAGATTCCATTGCAAATGTACTCGTTAAATAATGAAGACTTGAATAACCAACATGGTCTATTTGAAATATGGGGATATTTAACCCTTGCCGTTATATGTCACCTCTGCTGGTGTATCTGGAGTAACTTAAAAGTGAAGAGATGTGTTGAAGATGGTGCTATTGTTTTCTACAATTGGTCTCATCAGCAGCTATTCAGTGTGGGGCCCTTTCTGTTCTTTTCTAGTAGTACTTCGTTAGCCCAGCACCAAGTTTTTGAAGGATGTGTGTATGACCACAAACTTCATCAGCAGCTTACAATGGTACAACACGGGTCTAATACCGAAGGGAGAAAACCTCCAGCATCTTTGGTTTCTGTTTTGTCATTTATGTATTTATACTACTTTATTTCTCCTGCACTCTGTATTAGGTTTCAGCATTTGTTGCCACACAAGATTCACAGCGTTTCTGCTGGCCCGGTGCTTTTCATGCTTGGAGGATCTGCAATGTAACTCTGTCACCAGGACAGGTTAGGACTTTGGATGAACAAAGGACAGGTTAGGACTGGGGGGACAGGTTAGGGCTGTGGGGGACAAAGGACATGTTAGGACTGGGGAGGAACAAAGGACAGGTTAGGACTGGGTGGGACAAAGAACAGGTTAGGGCTGGGGGACAAAGGACAGGTTGGGACTGGGGGGAGGGCAGGTTAGGGCTGTGGGGGACAAAGGACATGTTAGGACTGGGGAGAAACAAAGGACAGGTTAGGACTGGGTGGGACAAAGAACAGGTTAGGACTGGGGTGGAACAAAGGACAGGTTAGGGCTGGGGGGGACAAAGGACATGTTAGGACTGGGGTGGAACAAAGAACAGGTTAGGACTGGGGGGGACAAAGAACAGGTTAGGGCTGGGGGGGACAAAGGACATGTTAGGACTGGGGTGGAACAAAGGACAGGTTAGGGCTGGGGGGGACAAAGGACATGTTAGGACTGGGGTGGAACAAAGAACAGGTTAGGACTGGGGGGACAAAGAACAGGTTAGGACTGGGGGCAAAGAACAGGTTAGGACTGGGGGGACAAAGGGCATGTTAGGACTGGGGTGGAACAAAGAACAGGTTAGGACTGGGGTGGAACAAAGGACAGGTTAGGGCTGGGGGGGACAAAGGACATGTTAGGACTGGGGTGGAACAAAGAACAGGTTAGGACTGGGTGGGACAAAGAACAGGTTAGGACTGGGGGACAAAGTACTTGGGGGAAAAGGACAAGTTAGGACTGGGGGGACAAAGGAGCAGGTTAGGACTGGGGGCGGAACAAAGGACAAGTTAGGACTGGGGGAGACAAAGGAGAGGTTAGGACTGGGAGAGACAAAGGACAGGTTAGGACTGGGTGGGAGACAAAGGACAGGTTAAGACTGGAGGGGTCAAAGGACAGGTTACGTCTGGGGAGGACAAAGGACAGGTTGGACTGGGGGAGACAAAGGACAGGTTAGGACTGAGAGAGACAAAGGACAGGTTAGGACTGGGTGGGAGACAAAGGACAGGTTAAGACTGGAGGGGACAAAGGACAGGTTAGGACTGGGGAGGAACAAAGGACAAGTTAGGACTGGGGGGGGACAAAGAACAGGTTGGGACTGGGGGGGGGGGACAGGTTAGGGCTGTGGGGGACAAAGGACATGTTAGGACTGGGGAGGAACAAAGGACAGGTTAGGACTGGGTGGGACAAAGAACAGGTTAGGACTGGGGGGACAAAGAACAGGTTAGGACTGGGGGACAAAGGACATGTTAGGACTGGGGTGGAACAAAGAACAGGTTAGGACTGGGGTGGAACAAAGGACAGGTTAGGGCTGGGGGGGACAAAGGACATGTTAGGACTGGAGGGGTCAAAGGACAGGTTACGTCTGGAGGAGGACAAAGGACAGGTTGGACTGGGGGAGACAAAGGACAGGTTAGGACTGAGAGAGACAAAGGACAGGTTAGGACTGGGTGGGACAAAGAACAGGTTAGGACTGGGGGGACAAAGTACTTGGGGGAAAAGGACAAGTTAGGACTGGGGGGGAGGACAAAGGAGCAGGTTAGGACTGGGGGCGGAACAAAGGACATGTTAGGACTGGGGTGGAACAAAGAACAGGTTAGGACTGGGGTGGAACAAAGGACAGGTTAGGGCTAGGGGGACAAAGGACATGTTAGGACTGGGGTGGAACAAAGAACAGGTTAGGAATGGGTGGGACAAAGAACAGGTTAGGACTGGGGGACAGAAGTACTTGGGGGAAAAGGACAGTTAGGACTGGGGGGACAAAGGAGCAGGTTAGGACTGGGGGCAGAACAAAGGACAAAGGACTGGGGAGACAAAGGTTAGGACTGGGAGAGACAAAGGACAGGTTAAGACTGGGGAGGACAAAGGACAGGTTAGGACTGAGAGAGACAAAGGACAGGTTAGGACTGGGTGGGAGATAAAGGACAGGCTAGGACTGGGGAGGAACAAAGGACAAGTTAGGACTGGGGGGACAAAGAACAGGTTAGGACTGGAGGGGGACAAAGGACAGGTTAGGACTGGGTGGGGACAAAGAACAGGCTAGTACTGGGGGGGACAAAGGACAGGTTAGGACTGGGGGGACAAAGAACAGGTTAGGACTGGGGGGGAAAAGGACAGGGTAGGACTGGGTGGGGACAAAGGACAGGTTAGGACAAAGGATCAGGTTAGGACTGGGTGGGGACAAAGGACAGGTTAAGACTGGGGGGACAAAGGAGCAGGTTAGGTCTGGGAGGGGACAAAGGACAGGTTAGGACTGGGGGGACAAAGGATCAGGTTAGGACTGGGTGGGGACAAAGAACAGGTTAGGACTGGGGGGGACAGGACTTTAGGACTGGGGGGACAAAGGACAGGTTAGGACTGGGGGGGACAAAGGACAGGTTAGGACTGGGGGGACAAAGGAGCAGGTTAGGTCTGGGAGGGGACAAAGGATCAGGTTAGGACTGGGGGGAGGGACAAAGGACAGGTTAGGACTGGGTGGGGACAAAGAACAGGTTAGACTGGGGGGACAAAGGATCAGGTTAGGACTGGGGGGACAAAGAACAGGTTAGGACTGGGGGGACAAATGATCAGGTTAGGACTGGGTGGGGACAAAGGACAGGTTAGGACTGGGGGGACAAAGGAGCAGGTTAGGTCTGGGAGGGGACAAAGGATCAGGTTAGGACTGGGGGGCGGGGCAAAGGACATGTTAGGACTGGGGTGGAACAAAGAACAGGTTAGGACTGGGGTGGAACAAAGGACAGGTTAGGGCTGGGGAGGACAAAGGACATGTTAGGACTGGGGTGGAACAAAGAACAGGTTAGGACTGGGTGGGACAAAGAACAGGTTAGGACTGGGGGACAAAGTACTTGGGGGAAAAGGACAAGTTAGGACTGGGGGGACAAAGGAGCAGGTTAGGACTGGGGGCGGAACAAAGGACAAGTTAGGACTGGGGGAGACAAAGGAGAGGTTAGGACTGGGAGAGACAAAGGACAGGTTAGGACTGGGTGGGAGACAAAGGACAGGTTAAGACTGGAGGGGACAAAGGACAGGTTACAGCTGGAGGAGGACAAAGGACAGGTTGGACTGGGGGAGACAAAGGACAGGTTAGGACTGAGAGAGACAAAGGACAGGTTAGGACTGGGTGGGAGACAAAGGACAGGTTAAGACTGGAGTGGACAAAGGACAGGTTAGGACTGGGGAGGAACAAAGGACAAGTTAGGACTGGGGGGACAAAGAACAGGTTGGGACTGGGGGGACAGGTTAGGCAAAAGGACATGTTAGGACTGGGGGACAAAGGACATGTTAGGACTGGGTGGGACAAAGAACAGGTTAGGACTGGGGGACAAAGAACAGGTTAGGACTGGGGGACAAAGGACATGTTAGGACTGGGGTGGAACAAAGAACAGGTTAGGACTGGGGTGGAACAAAGGACAGGTTAGGGCTGGGGGACAAAGGACATGTTAGGACTGGGGTGGAACAAAGAACAGGTTAGGACTGGGTGGGACAAAGAACAGGTTAGAACTGGGGGACAGAGTACTTGGGGGAAAAGGACAAGTTAGGACTGGGGGGACAAAGGAGCAGGTTAGGACTGGGGGGAACAAAGGACAAGTTAGGACTGGGGGAAACAAAGGAGAGGTTAGGACTGGGAGAGACAAAGGACAGGTTAGGACTGGGTGGGAGACAAAGGACAGGTTAAGACTGGGGGACAAAGGACAGGTGGCTGGAGGAGGACAAAGGACAGGTGGACTGGGGACAAAGGAACAAAGGACAGGGACTGGGGAGGAACAAAGGACAAGTTAGGACTGGGGGGGACAAAGAACAGGTTAGGACTGCAGGGGGACAAAGGACAGGTTAGGACTGGGTGGGGACAAAGGACAGGTTAGGACTGGGAGGGGACAAAGGACAGGTTAGGACTGGGTGGGACAAAGAACAGGTTAGGACTGGGGGACAAAGAACAGGTTAGGACTGGGGGACAAAGGACATGTTAGGACTGGGGTGGAACAAAGAACAGGTTAGGACTGGGGTGGAACAAAGGACAGGTTAGGGCTGGGGGGACAAAGGACATGTTAGGACTGGAGGGGTCAAAGGACAGGTTACGTCTGGAGGAGGACAAAGGACAGGTTGGACTGGGGGAGACAAAGGACAGGTTAGGACTGAGAGAGACAAAGGACAGGTTAGGACTGGGTGGGACAAAGAACAGGTTAGGACTGGGGGGACAAAGTACTTGGGGGAAAAGGACAAGTTAGGACTGGGGGGACAAAGGAGCAGGTTAGGACTGGGGGCGGAACAAAGGACATGTTAGGACTGGGGTGGAACAAAGAACAGGTTAGGACTGGGGTGGAACAAAGGACAGGTTAGGGCTGGGGGACAAAGGACATGTTAGGACTGGGGTGGAACAAAGAACAGGTTAGGAATGGGTGGGACAAAGAACAGGTTAGGACTGGGGGACAGAGTACTTGGGGAGAAAAGGACAAGTTAGGACTGGGGGGACAAAGGAGCAGGTTAGGACTGGGGGCGGAACAAAGGACAAGTTAGGACTGGGGAGACAAAGGAGAGGTTAGGACTGGGAGAGACAAAGGACAGGTTAAGACTGGAGGGGACAAAGGACAGGTTACGGCTGGAGGAGGACAAAGGACAGGTTAGGACTGAGAGAGACAAAGGACAGGTTAGGACTGGGTGGGAGATAAAGGACAGGCTAGGACTGGGGAGGAACAAAGGACAAGTTAGGACTGGGGGACAAAGAACAGGTTAGGACTGGAGGGGGACAAAGGACAGGTTAGGACTGGGTGGGGACAAAGGACAGGTTAGGACTGGGAGGGGACAAAGGACAGGTTAGGACTGGGGGGACAAAGAACAGGTTAGGACTGGAGGGGGACAAAGGACAGGTTAGGACTGGGTGGGGACAAAGGACAGGTTAGGACTGGGTGGGGACAAAGGATCAGGTTAGGACTGGGTGGGGACAAAGGACAGGTTAAGACTGGGGGGACAAAGGAGCGGGTTAGGTCTGGGAGGGGACAAAGGACAGGTTAGGACTGGGGGGACAAAGGATCAGGTTAGGACTGGGTGGGGACAAAGAACAGGTTAGGACTGGGGGGGACAAAGGATCAGGTTAGGACTGGGGGGACAAAGAACAGGTTAGGACTGGGGGGGGACAAAGGATCAGGTTAGGACTGGGTGGGGACAAAGGACAGGTTAGGACTGGGGGACAAAGGAGCAGGTTAGGTCTGGGAGGGGACAAAGGATCAGGTTAGGACTGGGGAGGGACAAAGGACAGGTTAGGACTGGGTGGGGACAAAGAACAGGTTAGGACTGGGGGACAAAGGATCAGGTTAGGACTGGGGGGACAAAGAACAGGTTAGGACTGGGGGGACAAATGATCAGGTTAGGACTGGGTGGGGACAAAGGACAGGTTAGGACTGGGGGGACAAAGGAGCAGGTTAGGTCTGGGAGGGGACAAAGGATCAGGTTAGGACTGGGGGGCGGGGCAAAGGACATGTTAGGACTGGGGTGGAACAAAGAACAGGTTAGGACTGGGGTGGAACAAAGGACAGGTTAGGGCTGGGGAGGGACAAAGGACATGTTAGGACTGGGGTGGAACAAAGAACAGGTTAGGACTGGGTGGGACAAAGAACAGGTTAGGACTGGGGGGGACAAAGTACTTGGGGGAAAAGGACAAGTTAGGACTGGGGGGACAAAGGAGCAGGTTAGGACTGGGGCTGGGGGACAAAGGACAAGTTAGGACTGGGGGAGACAAAGGAGGACTGGGTGGGAGGTTAGGACTGGGACTGGAGACAAAGGACAGGTTAGGACTGGGTGGGAGACAAAGGACAGGTTAAGACTGGAGGGGACAAAGGACAGGTTACAGCTGGAGGAGGACAAAGGACAGGTTGGACTGGGGGAGACAAAGGACAGGTTAGGACTGAGAGAGACAAAGGACAGGTTAGGACTGGGTGGGAGACAAAGGACAGGTTAAGACTGGGTGGACAAAGGACAGGTTAGGACTGGGGAGGAACAAAGGACAAGTTAGGACTAGGGGACAAAGAACAGGTTGGGACAAAGAACAGGTTTAGGACTGGGGGACAAAGGACATGTTAGGGGGACAAAGAACAGGTTAGGACTGGGGGACAAAGAACAGGTTAGGACTGGGGGACTGTGGAACAGGGGACAAAGGACACTGGGGGGGACAAAGGACAAACTGGGGTGGAACAAAGAACAGGTTAGGACTGGGTGGGACAAAGAACAGGTTAGAACTGGGGGACTGGGGGACAAGTTAGGACTGGGGGGACAAAGGAGCAGGTTAGGACTGGGGGCGGAACAAAGGACAAGTTAGGACTGGGGGAAACAAAGGAGAGGTTAGGACTGGGAGAGACAAAGGACAGGTTAGGACTGGGTGGGAGACAAAGGACAGGTTAAGACTGGAGGGGACAAAGGACAGGTTACGGCTGGAGGAGGACAAAGGACAGGTTGGACTGGGGGAGACAAAGGACAGGTTAGGACTGAGAGAGACAAAGGACAGGTTAGGACTGGGTGGGAGATAAAGGACAGGTTAGGACTGGGGAGGAACAAAGGACAAGTTAGGACTGGGGGGGGACAAAGAACAGGTTAGGACTGCAGGGGGGACAAAGGACAGGTTAGGACTGGGTGGGGACAAAGGACAGGTTAGGACTGGGAGGGGACAAAGGACAGGTTAGGACTGGGGGGACAAAGAACAGGTTAGGACAAAGGTTAGGACTGGGGGGGACAAAGGACAGGTTAGGACTGGGTGGGGACAAAGGACAGGTTAGGACTGGGGTGGGGACAAAGGACAGGTTAAGACTGGGGGACAAAGGAGGGGACAAAGGACAGGTTAGGGGGGGGGACAAAGGACAGGTTAGGACTGGGGGGGACAAAGGAAAGAACAGGGTTAGGACTGGACAAAGGGGGACAAAAAGGATCAGGTTAGGACTGGGGGGACAAAGAACAGGGGACTGGGGGACAAAGGATCAGGTTAGGACTGGGGGGGACAAAGGACAGGTTAGGACTGGGGGGACAAAGGACAGGTTAGGACTGGGGGACAAAGGAGCAGGTTAGGTCTGGGAGGGGACAAAGGATCAGGTTAGGACTGGGGGGACAAAGGACAGGTTAGGACTGGGGGGACAAAGGACAGGTTAGGACTGGGGGACAAAGGACAGGTTAGGACTGGGGGACAAAGGACAGGTTAGGGCCGGTGTAGGAAGATTAAAGGATGCAAAGAACAAAAAGTCAGAAATAAACAAGGAAAGGTGATGTTGTCTGCCACCTGCTTTGATATGTTAAATAAAGGATAAATAAAAATGTGCCCTTACTTGGCACTTTTCTATAGCGCCTCAGAAATGTGCTTTCATGGAAACGGGACATTTGAGTGACTTCCAGGTTCCTTCCCCTTAAATGTTGTTTTGATTTGTTTTTCGTTTCTATACCTTTTGTGTACTTTTGGCCGTCCGTCTCGACCATGGGAAGAATCACAGCGTTTCTGCTGGCCCGGCGCTTTCATGCTTGGAGGATCTGCAATGTAACTCAGTCACCATGCTGTCGTCATAGGATTTACCATCAAACCGATTGAGTCATGTCACTTGTCTGTTTTTGACAACATGGACCAATGGATGCATGGGACTCTACAGTAGTTTGTTTTGTATTTATTACGGATCCCCATTAGCTGCTGCCAAAGCAGGAGCTACTCCTCCTGGGGTCCAGTGAAATTAAGGCAGTTTATACAATTTTAAAACATTAGAAAACATTCACAGATTTCACAACACACTGTGCCCTCAGGCCCCTACTCCACCACTACAACATATCTACAGTAATAAATCTGTGTGTGTGTGTGTGTGTGTGTGTGCGTGCGTGCGTGTGTGTGTGTGTGTGTGTGTGTGTGTGTGTGTGTGTGTGTGTGTGTGTGTGTGTGTGTGTGTGTGTGTGTGTATGTGTGTGTGTGTGTGTGTGTATGCGTGTGTCTGTGCCAATGTTTGTTGCTTCACAGTCCCCGCTGTTCCATAAGGTGTTTATTTATCTGTTTGTTTTTTTTAAATCAAATTTTACTGCTTGCGTCAGTTACTTGATGTGGAATAGAGTTTCATGTAGTCATGGCTCTATGTAGTGCTGTGTGCCTCCCATAGTCGGTTCTGGACTTGGGGACTGTGTAGAGACGTTTTGTGGCATGTCTTGTGGGGTATGCATGGGTGTCCGAGCTGTGTGCAGTAGTTTAGACAGACTGCTCGGTGCATTCAACATGTCAATACCTCTCACAATAAAAGTTGAATCTCTCCTCCACTTTCAGCCAGGAGGATTGACATGCATATTATTAATATTAGCTCTCTGTGTACATCCGAGGGCCAGCCGTGCTGCCCTGTTCTGAACCAATTGCAATTTTCCTTTTTGTGGCACCTGACCACACGACTGAACAGCAGTCAAGGTGCGACAAAACTAGGTCCTGTAGGACCATGACAGTTTACAATCTAGTGTTACTCCAAGCAGTTTAGTCATCTCAACTTGCTCAATGTCCACATTATTTATTACAAGATTTAGTTGAGGTTTAGGGTTTAGTGACTGTTTTGTTCCAAATACAATGCTTTCAATTTTAGACATATTTAGGGATAACTTATTCCTTGCCACCCACTCTGAAACTAACTGCAGCTCTTTGAGTGTTGCAGTCATTTCAGTCGCTGTAGTAGTTGACGTGTATAGTGTTGAGTCATCCGCATACATAGAAACTCTGGCTTTACTCAAAGTCAGTGGCATGTCGTTAGTAAAAAATATAAAAAGCAAGGGGCCTAAACAGCTACCCTGGGGAATTCATGTTTTTAACTGGAATATATTTGATAGGCTTCCATTAAAGAACACCCTCTGTGTTCTGTTAGACAAGTAACTCTTTATCCACATTATAGCAGGGGATGTAAAGCCATAACACATACGTTTTTCCAGCAGCAGACTATGATCAATAATGTCAAAAGCTGCACTGAAGTCTAACAAGACAGCCCCCACAATCATTTGATCATCAATTTCTGTCAGCCAGCTTGTTGAGTGTCCTTCCCTATAAGCATGCTGAAATTCTGTTGTCAATTTGTTTACTGTAAAATAGCATTGTATCTGGTCAAATTCATTTTTTTACAGAAGTTTACAAAGGGTTGGTAACAGGCTGATTGGTCAGCTATTTGAGCCAGTAAAGGGGGCTTTTACTATTCTTGGGTAGCGGAATGACTTTAGCTTCCCTCCAGGCCTGAGGGCACACACTCTCTAGTAGGCTTAAATTGAAGATGTGGCAAATAGGAGTGGCAATATCGTCTGCTATTATCCTCAATAATTTTCAATCTAGATTGTCAGACCCTGGTGGCTTGTCATTGTTGATAGACAACAATAATTTGTTCACCTCTTCCTCACTGACTTTATGGAATTCATAAGTACATAAGTACAATTCTTGTCTTTCATAATTTGGTCAGATATACTTGGATGTGTAGTGTCAACGTTTGTTGCTGGCATGTCATCCCTAAGTTTGCTTATCTTGCCAATGAAAAAGTCATTAAAGTAGTTTGCAATCTCAGTGGGCCTTGTGATGAATCAGCCAACCGATTCAATAAATAAAGGCCCCGAGGTTGCTTTGTTCCCAAAATGTCATTTTAGGTGCCCCATAGCATTTTTATTATCATTCTTTATATAATTTCTCTTTGTTTCATAGTGTAGTTGCTTTTTATTTAGTTTAGTCACATGATTTCTTAATTTGCAGTATGTTTGCCAATCAGTTGGGCTGCCAGACTTAATTGCCATACCCTTTGCCTCATCCCTCTCAAACATACTATTTTCAAATTCCTCATCAATCCAAAGGGATTTAACAGTTTTTACAGTCATGTTCTTAATGGGTGTGTGCTTATTAGTAACTGGAATAAGTAGTTTCATAAAGGTGTCAAGTGCAGCGTCTGGTTGTTCCTCATTACACACCACAGTAATGATTCATCAACATATGAATCACTACAAAACGTATTGTATGACCTCTTATACACTATATTAGGCCCTGCCTTTGGAACTTTGGTTTTCCTAGACATGGCTATTATATTGTGATCACTACATCCTATTGGATACTGCTTTAAACTTAAAGCAAACATCTGCAGCATTAGTAAAAATGTGATCAATTCATGTTGATGATTTCATTCCTGTGCTGTTTGTAACTACCCTGGTAGGTTGACTGACATCCTGATCCAGGTTGGAGGCACTGGTTACAGTTTGAAGTTTTTTCCTGAGTGGGCAGCTTGATGAGAGCCAGTCAATATTTAAATCACCCAGAAAATATACTTCTCTGTTGATATCACATACATTATCAAGCATTTTACACATATTATCAGGATACTGACTGTTAGCAGCGTCCCTCAAGAATGGGCTTTAGGTGAGGAAGATGAACCTGTAGCCATATTACTTCAACAGTATTTAACATTAGATCGTCTCTAAGCTTTACAGGTAATGTGGTTCTGAATATATACAGCAACACCTCCCCCGTTGGCATTTCTGTCTTTTCGATAGATGTTATAACCATGTATTGCTGCCACTGTATCATCAAAGGTATTATCTAAGTCAGTTTCAGAGATAGATAGAGATAGTAGACCAGGGATGTCGTCTGCTACAAGCAAGTTATTGACTTCATGGACCTTGTTTCTTAGTCTACATATGTTCATATGGGCTATTTTTAGCACTTTTATGGGTTGCTTGATTGTTTTTAATGTTTTTACTGGGAAGCTTATCAGAGGTAGACTTACTCATGTTATTTACATTGGAGCTGATAGTGCAGGGTGAGCTGCATAGAGTGGTCTTGATGGTTAGCCTGGTCCCAGACCTGTTTGTGTGGACATAACAACAACAATAGAATTTGGCATCACAACTGCACAAACAGATTTGGGACCTGGCTAGGTACTGGGGAACTGATCTTTGAATTTACGGGCCAATTTGTGAGAAGCGAAGTAAGTACCCTGCACTTAAGCACGCATTTCCAACAACTTTATCTGCCTAAACAGCTCTATTCAGCTTTCTATTATCTTCACATTTATCAACTGAGGCAATTCATGTAACCTCATTCCTGTCTCGGTGCTACCTGATGGAGGTTACGCAATGTAATCTCTACACGAAGCACTCGGTTACTTAGGTCTGGAATAAATGGCAGAGGCTGTTGTTGTTTTGGCTATTTCAGCGGCGGCCATCTTTGCATCCCATTTGTTTCTGAGATAAATGGCCGCCGGGGTTCTATGTGGAGATGGTGTTTTCTAGCACTGCAGAGGGAAAAGAAGAACACTTAAGAAAGATGTATCTGACACGGAATGAAACCCATTACCTCGGCTCTTACCGACATTTCATGGGAGTGAAACTAAAATGTTTGATATACATGCTTTTACAGGTTCAGCCAAGGTAATGAAATATAAATACATTCTGTTTACTCTAATTAAGTTTTAAAACGGTGGTTTTCTCACAGTCAATTACAGTAAATGAGCAAAGAGTTTTTGAAGGTAATCGAAACGAGCTCTAAAAAGGTAATTGGTTCGATGATTTATTGCTCTTCTCAGAGCTTGGCAGAAGTGGCCATTTTTCTCTCACACACAGGAAGCCCTGCGACATATTGGAGGCCTAGTGACACTACCTTACCTTATACTATGGAGGGATTTAGCTTTCGCCTTTCCTCCTTTACAGCGCTTTTGTCTTTCTTTCATTAAAGAGACCACCTCAATACAGCCATTCAGTTCTACTGTCAGACCATGATTCTGAAGAGGGAAGTATATTTGTTGTCTCAGGGTGAATACTGCAAGTATTCTGTATTGTGGCACTATTCTGCATATTGTGGTCCTTTTTGACGGCTGGGCTTTAAAGGATGGTGCACAGATAGTGTCCGGGTTGGATATTTTTTTTATTGAGGAAGCTGCACAGCAGGGCTCTTTTACCCCTGGTCCTGGACAGATACCATCCAACCCTGTTCCTGGAGAGATATACCCTACTGTAACCCAGGGCTCTCCAACCCTGTTCCTGGAGAGATATACCCTACTGTAACCCAGAGCTCTCCAACCCTGTTCCTGGAGAGATATACCCTACTGTAACCCAGGGCTCTCCATCCCTGTTCCTGGAGAGATATACCCTACTGTAACCCAGGGCTCTCCATCCCTGTTCCTGGAGAGATATACCCTACTGTAACCCAGAGCTCTCCAACCCTGTTCCTGGAGAGATATACCCTACGGTAACCCAGAGCTCTCCAACCCTGTTCCTGGAGAGATATACCCTACTGTAACCCAGGGCTCTCCAACCCTGTTCCTGGAGAGATATACCCTACTGTAACCCAGAGCTCTCCAACCCTGTTCCTGGAGAGATATACCCTACTGTAACCCAGGGCTCTCCATCCCTGTTCCTGGAGAGATATACCCTACTGTAACCCAGAGCTCTCCTACCCTGTTCCTGGAGAGATACCATCCTGTACAGTACAGCAGGAGAGCCCTGTTGTACAGAATGGTAGCTATCCAGGACCAGGGTTGGAGAGCCCTGCTGTACGGGATGGTATCTCTCCAGGAACAGGGATGGAGAGCCCTGGGTTACAGTAGGGTATATCTCTCCAGGAACAGGGATGGAGAGCCCTGGGTTACAGTAGGGTATATCTCTCCAGTAACAGGGTTGGAGAGCCCTAATAATAATAATAATAATAATATATGCCATTTAGCTGACGCTTTTATCCAAAGCGACTTACAGTCATGTGTGCATACATTCTCACCAGGTCCAGAATCAGAAGCCCAGGGTTACAGTAGGGTATATCTCTCCAGGAACAGGGATGGAGAGCCCTGGGTTACAGTAGGGTATATCTCTCCAGGAACAGGGTTGGAGAGCCCTGGTTACAGTAGGGTATATCTCTCCTGGAACAGGGTTAGAGAGCCCTGGGTTACAGTAGGGTATATCTCTCCAGGAACAGGGTTGAGAGCCCTGGTTACAGTAGGGTATATCTCTCCAGGAACAGGGGTTGGAACAGGGTTGAGCCTGGGTTACAGTAGGGTATATCTCCCAGGAACAGGGTTGGAGAGCTCTGGGTTACAGTAGGGTATATCTCTCCAGGAACAGGGATGGAGAGCCCTGGGTTACAGTAGGGTATATCTCTCAGGAACAGGGATGGAGAGCCCTGGGTTACAGTAGGGTATATCTCTCCAGGAACAGGGATGGAGAGCCATGGGTTACAGTAGGGTATATCTCCAGGAACAGGGATGGAGAGCCCTGGGTTACAGTAGGGTATATCTCTCCAGGAACAGGGTTGGAGAGCTCTGGGTTACAGTAGGGTATATCTCTCCAGGAACAGGGTTGGAGAGCCCTGGGTTACAGTAGGGTATATCTCTCCAGGAACAGGGTTGGAGAGCCCTGGGTTACAGTAGGGTATATCTCTCCAGGAACAGGGTTGGAGAGCCCTGGGTTACAGTAGGGTATATCTCTCCAGGAACATGGTTGGAGAGCCCTGGGTTACAGTAGGGTATATCTCTCCAGGACCAGATCAAAAGTGCACTGTCGTGACACCTGAGAGGAAGAATCATGATCCATTTGAGTCATCAGTTATGACTCTTCCTGCATCTCTATGGCTGTAGGAGTTGGGAACTTAAAGAGCATTGTTCCATATGTGCTGTTAGAAACTAGATTTCTCATTGGTCAACACCCAGAATGAAAGGAATGCCTTTAAAACCTGCTGAAATGGAATTAATGGCCTGCGCTCCCCAGATTCTCTTGGAAATTGATAGATCATTGGGAAATTTTTACAGCGAGCCTGAAAGGCGATATATCTAATCTTCAGTCACCAAGCAACTGAAGCTTAATCTAAGCTCGGAGCTTGCCTTTCCTTCATATATCATTGAGGACGTTTTACAATAAACTGCACCGCTAAACGCATGTTGCGTTCCCATCGTGACAAATCACCCATCAGAGCAAACCGTTCTCAGGCTGCTGATCATGAGATCATGTGATCTCATCTCCGGCCTCTGATTGGCTGAGGAGAAGTTCCTGGGTAGCTCGATATTTTACTGTGAGAGATGGTGTCTCCAGCTATGTTTGCATTCAAGGCTTAGATGCTCATCCATCCTGACACCCCCCCAGGCCCTCGATGGAAGAAAATAAATACAAGTAATGGACTCATAAAAATGCAACATTAAAGGAGATACGTTTGAATGAAAAGGGATTTAGGTTACTTTTTGTTCTGGAGTTTTCCGCTCTCGAGTTCATTTGGGACTGATTCCTCCTCTGGCGCGTAGCCGCTACCATTATGAACTCTAATGTGGGTTGGGCTTTCACCATAAGTCATCCTCTCTTATCTACTTGGCGAAGAACTACACTGAAGGAAGAATTTAATTCCATCTGTGAATGCTTTTACCTAATTTAAAACATAAACAACTTTTTTTGTCTACCCACATACCGATTGCTTTAGAATTGGACACAAACATAATGAACATTTCGATCCGCATGCATTATCTATGCACAACACTTGCAGACCCAGCAACTAGAAACAAGCCTCAAGAAAGACATGTTTTTCTTATGGTACGTTCATAAGAAAGTGTTGAAACAGTGTTTTCGGTGCCTCAGGGCACAGCCTCCATGGATTATATAAGGCTGCAGTGTTTAGTTGTGAGACAATGCCTCATTTGCCTTGGGGCTCTGGGCTGTCAGTCATTAGACAACCATGTTCCCTGCTTCTTATGGAAAAACAAAAACTTACCAAGGTCATCCCAGGGAACCTGCTGGGGGGGGTGTTGCTCACTCTCCTATGTGTGTTTTGCTAGCTCACCCAGGCGAGTGCATTGGGAGGGCACCCCATATGCTAGGGCCATATGGGACAACGGGGCTCTAGTCTATGGGGAGTAAACATGTCTGGGCCTGCAGCGCCGGAGACCTATTTATAGACCCTATCAGCTACAGACATAAAGGCAGAGATATACTGTACAGGCATACAGGCTGAGTCTCAAATGGCACCCTATTCCCTACATAGTGCAGTCCCCATAAGGCTCTGTTCAAAAGTAGT